>NC_057811.1:173114565-173152167 GCF_018294505.1 Triticum aestivum
TGTTCCCCATCGCTCCACCCGCCCAAGCGCCACTCTGCCACTCGCCCTCTCCCTCCTCCGGCCTCCGCTGCCCTTCTTCGGCCGCCCTCTCCCTCCGGCCTCCGAAGCTCGCCCCGCTCCCCCTTCACCGGTCGTTTTTCTCCCTCTATCATCCACGGCGGCGGCGCATCTACCAGGGAGGTCGCAAGAGGGGTGAGTTTGTTCGTTCCTTCTCTGTCGCTCACAGCCATAATTCTGAGTTTTCTCCCTCACAGCCATATCATTGATCTTGCTCGCTCTAGCGATAATTCTGATTTGGAAAAGTAGATCCTGATTAAACTTGGTATAGATTTGTGGTGCTTGAGGAGGTAATAAATATTTCTAGAGGCCCAAAGATTCAATTCACCTTTCTAGGTATTTCAGTTTCAGGCTTGCATTATTTCTAGAGGCCCAAAGATTCGGTTTGCAGTCATCGGCAAGCGGCCCTGCTACCCATGCAGGTGTCGACCTCAACTCACAAGCGCCGGCGTCGGAGGGGTTCCCGGGGCTTGGGCTCTATAGAGCCTTCCTCCAGAGCGACGATTACGAACTCCTCCCTTGGCACGTGAGGGGCTCCAGGCTTCCTCCCTATCGTGAATGACCTCCGTGATGAGTTAGCTCATGCTTTGTTTCATGGAGTGTATTTTTTTCGTGAAGCTTGATTGACGACTTGTATGTTTAAGTGGGATATCTCATTTGTATGGACATATAAATTTATCATGTTTTGCATGCTTGATTTGTAAAGATGGTTCGTTTATGTCAATTGTGAGCGAGAGAAGGCCACACAAGAGCCGGCCACACCAAATCCGGCAGGAAATAGGGTCCAAAGTAGTCAAATGATTTAGAAAGAGCATTTATTGTCAATCTAACCCTGCCATCCATACACCTCTTTTGTTAGAGTTAGTTCAGGGTTAGAATCTAACTCTAACCTCTAACTAAGTTATAGTTCTGCTCGTCTCGGTTCATCGCCATCATACTTTCCTCATTCCTGTGTTTTTAGTATCCTGTGAATCAAAGAGGCCCTAAGACTGGTTTAGGTCCGGTCGTTTTTTATAAACGTGTTATGTCCAAAATTTAATGAACGTGCTCCGGTTTCTATGAAAATAATCCGGTTTCATATAGTAATTCATTCATTTATTTATTCTTCTGCGGGGGTTTGCATGTAATTCGTGAGGTCTGAAATGTAAAGTACCCCGGCATATGCTCCGAGTCATACACGCACTACGACCCAGATGCTCTATGTCCCACATGTCGGCGAAAGGGAGCACGTGGAAATAGCCTAGGAGTACATATAGGAGGATAAGTGCATGAAAGAATATGTACTATGAAGCGTAGCTGTGGTCCGAAAAGGAGACCTAAAGTGATGACAGGTATAGGTCGCACACACCCAACTAGTGGTACTAGACGTACGACTACTTTTTCCCTCAAAAAAAGAGGTACGAGTGCTTAGTACTCCTATTCTATCAACACGAGTCCCATCTGACAACAGCATCCGTGCTACAACTAGCTCTTCTCCCTCGTTTCTCTCTTCTAATTCTAAACTCAGCTGACGAGAGGTGCGCGGGCTGGGGATTTGCCTATGGTCGGTTTGCCCAACTGTGGCCCCACTGTCGGTGTCAAAACCGGCCGATCTCGGATACGGGGTCCCGAACTGTGCGTCTGAGGATCGAAGGTAACAGGAGGCAGGGGACACAATGTTTACCCAGGTTCGGGCCCTCTTAATGGAGGTAATACCCTACTTCCTGCTTGATTGACTTTGATGTGTATAGGGGTTACAAGAGTTGATCTACCTCGAGATCGTAGTGGCTAAACCATCCATTTTATATAGACACCGGTGGGGCCAAGCGTTGTGCAGAGTCGGTTTATAGAGAAAGGAAAATATACATCCGAACGCCAAGCTTCCCATCCACGCAAAGTTGAGTCCCATCCGGACACGGGGGAAGGCCTTCTATCTTGTATCTTCACGACCCACCAGTCCGGCCCACGTCACATAGCCCGGACGCCCGGGGACCCCCTAATCCAGGACTCCCTCAGTAGCCCCTGAACCAGGCTTCAATGATGATGTGTCCGGCGCGCAGATTGTCTTCGACATTGCATGGCGGGTTCCTCCTCCGAATACTTCAAAGCAGTTGAACAAGAGAACTATATCCGGCTCTGTATTACAGTTACAACCCTGAACCACAAGGGCAAAATACTTAAACAAAATAGGTCATGTCTACTGACAACTTTTTCGGCGAGACGTTATGCCTGGCCTTATCATTATTTTGAACCGTTTTTTAGCCTCACGCTTCGCGTTTCAAGGCGCGGTCTTCATTGACACGTCTTGTCAAAGCAGAGATCGTGTCCCCTTATTGCGGGATTCTCATCAATACGGGTTTGGGTAATCCAACCGTGTCGTTCGCAGGACCCCTTGGGAATAGGCGAGTTTTAAGGCCTATGAGGGGGGCGCTTGATATTCAATGCCTTTATAAGAGGATAAGGATCCATCTTTTTACCTCACGCCTTCTCCTTCCTCAGCCCTTCCATCCTCGAGCTCCAGCGCCCAAGTTTCAATCTTTTCCGTCGCCACCAAACACTCCAGCCATGTCCGGATCCGGCTCGCAGGGCAAGTGGATGGCTTCCTCCGTCACGGAGAGGAACGTCAAGGAACTCCGGGAAGCGGGGTACTTGGCCGCGGACATCGCCCACCGGCTTCCTACTAAAAAGCAGATCATCCCCACTTCGTAGCCTAACGAGAGGGTAGTGTTCACCCCCCACTTTCTCCGCGGACTAGGGTTTCCTCTCCACCCTTTCGTTCACGGCCTCATGTTCTATTATGGGCTAGATTTCCACGATCTAGCCCCAAATTCCTTTCTCCACATTTCGGCGTTCATCGTCGTGTGCGAGGTGCTCCTCCGCATCCCCCCCCCCCACTTCGGCCTATGGCTTAAGGTCTTCAACGTGAAGCCGAAGGTGGTCGACGGGCAGCACGCAGACTGCGGAGGCGCCATGGTGAGCAAGCTTCCGAATGTCACTTGGCCAAAAGGGGCCTTCGTGGAGACTGTCAAGATATGGCAGCAGGAGTGGTTCTACATCACCGAACCCCATGGCGCCAATTGGGCGGCCGCTCCTGAGTTCAGATCCGGAACCCCGATGAGGCTTGTATCATGGATTAACAAGGGTCTGGATTGGGCATCATCCGATGAAGTGATGATGCTGCAGAAGCGCATCAAAAATATGATGGAGAAGAACACCAGCCTTGCTGATGTGATCCAGGTGATGCTGTTTCGCCGGATTCTCCCATGCCAGCGCCGGTCTCTCCACATGTGGGAGTTTAATCCGGCAAGCCCTCGGACCCTGCAGTGATTCTTTGGCACGACGCACGAAGAAATCTGGAAGCTGCTTTCCAAGGCCTAGAAGTCGTGGCCAGAGACGACCGAAGACATTGGCCTCGACTGTGCTCATCCGGCCACTCCAGTAAGTTTTATGATTTCCGAACATAACTTTAATTTATAAATCCAAGTGGTATGTTGAGCCTTCCATTCTTCCTGCAGGGCTGGACAAAGAAGGCGGAGCGGATTCGATGTCCGGCTTCGCTACCCGAAGACCCAGCCATCCCTCTACTAACGAAGATGATGGTCCGGGCGCCGTACCAGGCGCCGGAGAAGAAGGCCAAGAAGAAGGGCAAGGAGACCAGAAGTGGCCACCACCGAAAAGGTACTTCGGACGCTGTGTCCGGAGATACCGAAGCTCCCTCCTCCCACGAGGGGGATGAAGATGTAGAGGAAGAGGAGGAGAGCAATTCTCCCCTTAAGGGGGGAAGAAGAAAAGGGGGGCTTCCGTGGACCTAGAGGCGGAGGCGTCCAAGAAGGGGAAGATCTCCCTTTCGGATGATTCAGAATCGGACGCCGAAGCCATCCCCGAGTGGCACCCCGGGCCGAAGCCCCTGGTCGAATCGTAAGTATTCAAAGATACTATACATATATCCAGCCTTTTATAAATTGTAGGATAACATGTCGTTTATTTATTTCAGTCCAGCCCGTGATCTCCCCCAACAATTATCGTCTTCGGGGAACTATTTGGAGCCGGAGATGATGGAGTGTGAAATGCCTCCTCGGGCCTTTCCGCCACATGCCGCGGATGACACTGAGGTGTTGTCCTAAAGGACCTCTCCAGGCCAGGGAGAGATGTGGAAGGCTGCTGAAATGACGGCAAAGGGCAATGCCTCAGCTACCGAAAACATGGGGGACGCAACCCCCATGGGAACTGACGACGGGGGCCCAGACCAGTCCGGCCCCTGCCCGAATACGACTCCAGGGACCCCCACGGCTCTGGAATCAAGCGAGCAGCCCCCTTTAAAGGAGGGGGAGCTCCGACTCCACCGACGACCTCCATCAATCCAGAGGTGCCGGATACATTGAGGGAAGCACTTCGATGTGCTTCCGTCGTGGAGGAGCACCGTTCCCTGATGGGTACGGTGGTTGAGAAGGTTCAGTCTGCAAAAAGCGGGCTGAACGAAGCTTTCACCAGCCTGCTAACAGGCTTTGAGGTATGCGATTTAATATTCTTAGCCGCTTTTGCATGTGTAAAAAATATGCCTGTGTATAGGTAGTAGCCCCTGAGACTCTGTTCGGCTTTTTGAAAAAGGGGCCGGACAGAGGATCAAATATTCTGGAGATAACATACTTGCCTATTTTGATAAACAGGCTTCACTTCTAGCAGCTTTAGCCAAGGACGTGGAAGTTTACGAACTCAAGCAGAAACTGAAGCTAGCTGATGATGAGATCGAACGTATTAACAAGCGGTTCGATGAGGCCCAAGGTATGCTTTTAAAAGACCCCTTACGAGCCTAAATTTTAATGCAAACTCAGATTTTAACTCATGTGCTGTTATGTGTATGATTGTAGGCACCGCAACCGAGGTCGAGACCCTCAAGAGTGCCCTTGTCGAAGCCCAAGAAGGGGTGAGGGCGAGCAAAGCGGCTGCTGACAAAGCGGCTGTGGAGCTAGAAGCCGAGCAGGTTACCCGTCGTAAGTGTAAGGCGCGGGTGACCAAAGTGGAGCAGGCGCTCCAAGATGCCGCCAACAAGTGCGAGGCCCTGGAGGAGCAGAATAAGGCCCAGACAGCCGAACTCGCCAAGGCCTTCCAAGAGGCCAAGGAGGCACGGTCCGAGTCCCGGGCGGCTCGCGAGGAGATCAAGCAAGCCGAACAAATAGTGGCTAGTAAGCCTTTTCTTTTATAGAGTATATTTGGCGGTCGGAGATATGCTTTGCTAAATCGACTATGGAGTGCTCCAGACGCCTTTGTGGATCTCCCGAGGAACGCTACCGACATCGCCCAGTATCTCTGCGCCCAAGAAGGGAACACGATGGAGAAGCTCTTCTGTTCGCAGTACCTGGCGCCAGAGTGGCCAGCACTGCTAAACAAACAGATGATGCAGCTGGCCGAGCTGCATAGGATGTTTGGTTTGGCCATGAAGGACATCATAGTCCGGTTATGGCCAGCCGAACCCATTCCTAGAAGCTACTTCGGCCTGGTCAAGCGGCTCGGTGACGCCTTGCCCCGAGTTGACGCTGTCAAGCACTCGGCGTGCATAGAAGGTGTGCGGATGACCTTTGCCCGTGTCAAGATGCACTGGGAGAAGATCAAGGTCGTCGTCGTGGCAGTTGAGGGTCCGCCCGGAGGCAAGGACAACCGCAAGCCGGAGTGCTATTTTGAAGACGTCCTTGAGGTTGCCCGTTTGATAGAGGGTCAATGCTCGAAGGATATTGTGTTCGAGTAAATGTATCCGAGCTACCCAGACCATGTATTATAAACCAAGGCTGTGTAATATATTTTATGCATTTATCTTAAAGTATTTTTCCTCGTGTGCGGCCATTTGTATCACTAAGAGTTTTCCAGTCGTTGGCTTCAGCCCCCACGTAGATACTACGGGGGTGTTCGGAATAGCACATGACCACACTTGACCCAATGTCTTGGTCCGTAAAGGAGGTGGCAGCGCGGCGAACCAGGCAATCGGACTAAAATGTTTTATCACTCTCACTTAGCCATAGGAGTTTGACAATGGGACTGTAAGATAGCCCCTGGTGCGTATGCGGCTATCCGAACTTGGGTGCCTTAAGCACGTGACTGGAAAGAGCCAGTCCTTTGTGTAATATAGAAGAAATCGCTAGAGATTTAGTAAGTCACTGAATTGCTGACCAGCTCTCGCCGCATCATGACAGTCAGTTTTCGGCTTTCTCCACTGAGGTGCTTGACCGGGCGAACCAGAAACACAATCGCAGTAGTTCTCCCTTTACTACCTTAGCCGAACAAGTAGAACGTAAGGTAGCAAACACAGAAGCCGGGCAACCCAACTATTAACCAGAGACATGACTCGGAGCCGATGTATATAATGCAGTATTTGGGATGCCAAAGTCTACTCTGAGAGTGTTCTGACTTCCTGTTTTCGAAAATATATATGGCTAAATAGAGCCCCTGGCAATTTAAATCATCCGGAGGTGTATATGCCAATCCGACGTAAAGGGGAAGACTGATTAAGAAATAAGCCAATACCGAACAAGGTTGGGCGAAACTGTTTCCATTGAAGTCTGATTGGTACGTCAAAACGTATTTTTACAGAAGATGCCATAAGCATCAAGGCTATTTTATATGCCGAAAACAAGGGAAATCTATACACAGGTCCTAAAATTGAAAAGATGATCTTGAAGATCCTTTGGACACTCTGCCCCACGTCTGCGCCGCTTTTCGCCTTGGTGTACGATCCTTTGAGAGGATCAACTATCGAGTATACATAAGGGGCCTGAAAAAGGGCCCTTGGCATCATTGTAAAGTAATGTTGGTTCTAAACAACCTAAAAGATAAAAATAAGAAGAAAGGGAAAATATGAAGGTCCGGATAGGGTCGAGCCATATTGTGGACCTTATTTTTAGTATGCCTCTGTCCTTACCCATGGTATCTTTAGTGCGTAGTTATGTATGCGTGGTACGTATGCCGCTATCAGGTTGAGGCGTTGACGGAGGCCGAATTGCTAATCTAGCTCTCGACAAGCCGGACTGTCATTCTGCAGGGTAGACTGGACTCGTTTGACAGTGTCCGAGGGCTTGACTGCCGATTAAGTATTCGGCTCAACAAGTCCACCCTATACTTCGGCTGTGAGGGCCGCGGTATGCTCCTCGGTACGGAGGGAGTGCTCCATGTTTCCATTAACTGTAATAACACCACGGGGTCCAGGCATTTGGAGCTTTAAGTAAGCATAATGCGGGACAGCATTGAAGCGGGCGAAGGCGGTTCTCCCGAGCAATGCGTGATAACCACTTCGGAAAGGGATGACGCAAAGATCATGTCTTCGCTTTGAAAGTTGTTCGGCGAGCCGAAGACCTCTTCTAATGTTATTGAGCCCGTGCAGTGGGCTTCTACACCAGGTATTACTCCTTTAAAGGTGGTTTTAGTGGGCTTGATTCTTGATGGATCGATGCCCATTTTGCGGGCAGTGTCCTGATAAAGCAGGTTCAGGCTGTTGCCGCTGTCCATAAGGACTCGCATGAGGTGGAATCCGTCGATAATTGGATCGAGGACCAATGCTGCCGAACCTCCATGACAGATACTGGTCGGATGGTCTCCGCGATCGAAAGTGATTGGACAGGCTGACCATGGGTTAAATTTTGGGGCGACTGGATCTATGGCATAAATGTCCCTTAGTGCGCACTTGCGCTCCCGCTTGGGGATATGAGTGACATAGATCATGTTCACTGTTTTCACCTCGGGGGGAATTTCTTTTGCCCCCTATGTTCGTTGGGCGAGGCTCTTCATCGTCGTCCTTGCTAGGTGGCCCTTTCCCCTTGTGTTCGGTGTTTATTTTACAGGCCTGTTTAAAGACCCAAGAATTTCTGTTGGTATGGTTGGCAGGCTTGTCCGGGGTGCCGTGGATCTTGCAAGGCCGATCTAGTATTCGGTCCAAACTGGATGGACCATCTTTATTTCCTTTGAATGGCTTCTTCCGCTGATCGGGTTTAGAGCCACTGAATCCGGCGTTGACCGCCATGTCTTCGGTATCTTCATTGTTGCTTCGACGCTTGTGTTTGCTGCCTCGTGGCTTGCCGTTGCCATCTCAGGCTTCGGAGGTACCAGGGTCACTGGTGATGTTGCTTACGAGCTAACCATCTGTCTTCTCCCGGGCAAAAGCGGGTCATGAGTGCGGTGAGAGCTGCCATATACTTCGGTTTTTCTTGGCCGAGGTGTCGGGCGAGCCACTCGTCATGGACGCTGTGCTTAAAGGCCGCAAGGGCTTCGGTGTCCGGACAATTGAAAATTTGGTTCTTTTTAATTAAGAACTTGGGCCAGAGTTTCCGTGCTAACTCTCTGGGTTGCTGGACTATGTGATTGAGGTAATCGGCATCTAGGGGCTGAACATAGGTACCTTGGAAGTTGTCTCCAAAGGCATCCTCCATATCTTCCCAGCTACCAATGGAGTTTTCTGGGAGGCTATTTAGCCAGTGCTGAGCTGGTCCCTTTAATTTTAGCGGGAGGTACTTAATGGCGTGGAGATCATCACCGCCAGCCATGTGGATATGGAGAAGAAAATCTGCAATCCATACCGCGGGTTCTGTCGTTCCATCGTATGATTAAATGTTCACGGGTTTAAACCCTTTTGGGAACTAGTGCTCCATTACCTCATCGGTGAAGCATAAGGGGTGTGCAGCGCCTCTGTATCGGGCGATGTCACGATGCAGTTCGGATGAAGTCCGTATGCGGTTTTTGGCCCGGGTGAGGTTGTGCTTGTCACGCCAGGCCAGATGACCGTCTTCTCGCGTTGGAGCACGCCCCCTTGATCCATAGATTGATCTGGTCTGACCGGCTCTATTGTCTAGGTCCTTACGTAGGTCATAGGTGTAGCCCGTAGCTCCTACCTCCTTGCCTCTATGGCGGGGAGGTGCGGGTTGATGTTCGGCGTAAGTAGCCGCTCTGTACCGCCCACGTGGTGGTCGGCTAGGTTCGTCAGCAGCTTTATACTTTGGCGGTATTGGCTCAAGAGCCTCGTCGTCAAATTGTGGTAGTAGCTTGCGCTTCGGGTAGCTCTTTGTTGGGCGTTCGAGGCCGTATTCTTCGGTTGCCAAGAATTTAGTCCATCTGTCGTTGAGCGTATCTTGTTCGGCTTGAAGTTGCTGCTGCTTCTTTTTTAGGCTTCTCGCAGTGGCGATTAGCCGGCGCTTAAAGCTCTCCTGCTCGAGGGGTTCCTCTGGCACGATGAAATCTTTGTCGCCGAGGCTCACATCATCCTCGGAGAGTGGTAGATAATTACTATCCTCTGAATCCTCGTTCCCGACTGGATCATCAGGGCTAACTTTCCCATCCTCCCAATCATCCTGTTCGGATGTTAGTTCGACGGGGGCTTCCGGGTCTTCGGCGTTCTCCGGAGTGTCATTGTCTCCGATGCCAGTATTGCTGTCTTTTCCGCGACGTGATTTTGAGCGGCGCCGCTGACGTCGATGCTTTGGAGGTGCCTAAGCAGGCTTGTCCTCCACCGGATCTTTCCTGCCGTCGCCGTCATCCTCTTTGGGTGTGTCCACCATTTACACGTCATATGTGGAGGTGGCTGTCCAACATCCGGTAAACCACGTGTCTTGGCCTTGTTCGTCTCCGGCATCATCGTCCATGCCGTCGATGTCTTCGGAGGCGTAGTCCAGCATGTCGGTTAAATCTTCGACAGTGGCTATGAAGTGGGTGGTGGGTGGGACGTGTAATTCCCCGCTCTCAACCCCTAGTCTGGGCTGGGCGTAATTCGGGAGCGATTCTTCTGTAATGGCGAGGGATCGCATTAAGTCCAGAGCCTCGTTTAAGAGCGAGGTTTGGACGGGGAAGCGAGAGTCCGCGGGGCTGGCCGGGGTGAGAGCCTCCTGGCCATGCTCGCTTGGCACGGACTTTGAGAGTTCAGATCTGGAGTCCGGGGGCGAGTCCGGCTTCTCGGCGACAAGGGGAGCTCGGTTCGACTCCGGGTTTGCCGATGACGCGGTCCCCTTCGGATCTCCGGTAGCGAGCTCCATAATTGCACAGAGTCCGGCGGGCTCTAGACTCCCATCTTTGGACCTGGTAGTCTGCTCTGGATCTAGGGCCAGAGCGGTAGCTGGGGCCGCGAACCCTTCGAAGATCAAGTCTCCTCGGATATCAGCGACATAGTTTAGATTTCCAAAACTGATCTAATGACCAGGGGCGTAGCTGTCGATCTGCTCAAGGTGGCCAATCGAGTTGGCAGGCAGTGCGAAGCCACCGAAACGACATCATTGTAGATGATCGATCGAGCCATCGAACCTTCTGTCGACGGCACAGTGGAACTCTCAATGAAAGCACCAATGTCGGTGTCAAAACCGGCCGATCTCGGGTAGGGGGTCCCGAACTATGCGTCTAAGGATCAAAGGTAACAGGAGGCCGGGGACACGATGTTTACCCAGGTTTGGGCCCTCTTAATGGAGGTAATACCCTACTTCCTGCTTGATTGACTTTGATGAGCATAGGGGCTAGAAGAGTTGGTCTACCTTGAGATCATAATGGCTAAACCCTAGGTGTCTAGCCTGTATGATTTGTCTTAGCCTCTACGGACTAAACCCTCCGGTTTATATAGACACCGGTGGGGCCTAGGGTTGTACAGAGTCGGTTTGTAGAGAAAGGAAAATATACATCCGAACGCCAAGCTTGCCATCCATGCAGAGGTGAGTCCTATCTGGACATGGGGGAAGGCCTTCTATCTTGTATCTTCACGGCCCACCAGTCCGGCCCACGTCAGATAGCCCGGACGCCCGAGGACCCCCTAATCCAGGACTCCCTCACCCACCTCACAGTGAAAACGTTACGACTGGAATAAAAATGCCATATATTACTAATAAAACATTGAGGCCACGGGGCGATGCAGTGCTGGTTACAGGAGGCAAGAAGAAAGATGCATCCATTGACGACGTCCACCTCCTCGACTTAGGGCACCGGCCCACCGAATGGTGGCTAAGTAGTAGCGGCTTTCGTGGCCAGGTCAATGTTCTTTTGAACAATGGCGTCCAAAGATTCCAGCCGCTGGAAGAAGACCAACGTCTTTCTGTCCTCATTGGCCTTGTAGTGGCCTATGTAGACGATTTCCTCGTAGAGGTGGATGTGCAGGTCGACGGTTTCTTGCACGACGAGGCGCTGCGCGATGAGCCCGGCCTCGAGGTGCACATTCTTCGTCGCGAGCTCTTGCACCGGCAGGGCCACTAGGGCTTGAAAGAGTTCGTCACGATGGATGCCGAGGAGGGTGGCAGGCAATGAGGAGCCTGGGGGCGGGGGATGGAGCAGTACGGCAAGGTCGTCCGCATGCTTCTTGATGGCGGTGAACTTGCGGATGGAGTGGACCATCATGTCGTCCATGCGAGAGGCGAAGCCTGCGTCGGCGAGGGCTACGACGCCCGCGGTCGCCAGCACCGTCTGGAAACGCCGCATGGTGCGGGGCCGCAGGCCGGCGTCTTGGATGATTTGGCACAGCCGACTGCCGCTCGCGTCCATCGCCTCCATAGGTGCTTGTGGCTTCTAGTCACTTGGTCTTGGATCGGAGTGAGCAGTGTTCCACAGAGACTAGGAGTGGATGGATTGGAGTGGTGGGGTGCCTTTATATGAGAGTCCAAACTCTCTTGCATTCACATCGTGCTGGCTCTATTCTGCTTCTCCAATTAATTCCCTCTGTATGCAAATTGAGGATGCATCATTGAACGTTCAACTCTCGGGAACCGCTACCTTCTCCCTCCTTAGCATTCAAGCCGTATCAATGTAAATGCGGGTCAAGAAGAGACTAGTTACCATTGTGCACCGCGACCGTGTGGGGGTGCGACGCGAATGGCACAAACATGTTGTACTTGTTCCACTTTCTCGTTTTGAACTCGTGACTTGTAGTAACGCTCAGTTTTGAATATACTTTATAAGTTTGGTTGTCACGCCAATATATACATCACTCCGTCCATGTAGGTTGGGTCGCTGAGGTCAAAACTTGACACAAAACACAATGGTGATGGACCAGTCTACCTACATCCTAGTTTATTGCTCCCCGTCATAATCCGTGCCAAATTTTGACAATAAATTTGACTAAAAAAAGGTTCATGCATGTCACCAAAATTATATCATTGAAACTATGTTCAAATACAAATGAAATGTTATATTTTTTGTTGACATGCACTAACATTTTGTCAGTTAAATCTTTGGTCAAAATTTAGCACAAATTACAAAAGGGACTAATAAACCAGGACCTAGGTAGTACACCAGGTCAAAGACAGTGATACTACATATAATTAACGCCAAATAAGAGAAAGGGATCACACATGTCATTTACGACTGGAATAAAAATGCCATACACTAATAAAACATTAAAGCCACAAGGTGATGCAGTGCTGGTTACAGGAGGCAAGAAGAAAGATGCATGCATCGACAATGTCCACCTCCTCGACTCAGGGCGCCAGCGCACCGAATGGCGGCTAAGTAGTAGCGGCTTTCGTGGCCAGGTCGACGTGCTTCTGAACAATGGCATCCAAAGATTCCAGTCGCTGCCTTGTAGTGGCCTATGTACACGATTTCCTCGTAGACATGGATGTGCAGATCGACGGTCTCTTGCATGGCGAGGCGCTGCGCGGCGAGCGCGGCCTCGAGGTGCACATTCTTCGTCGCGACCTTCGGCGGCTGCAGGGCCACCAGTGCTTCAAAGAGTTTGTCACCTTGGAGGCCGATGAGGGTGGCAGGCAACGAGGAGCCTAGGCGCGCGGGCTGGAGCAGTACGGCAAGGTCATTTGTGCACTTCTTGATGGCGGTGAACCTGCGGATGGAGTCGACCATCATCTGGCACATGCGAGAGGCGAAGCCGGCGTCGACGAGGGCTATGACGCCAGCGGTCGCTAGCACCGTCTGGAAACGTTGCACGGTGCGGGGCCGCTGGTCGGCCTCTTGGACGACCTGGCACAGCCACCGGGCGGATGCGTCCATTGATGCCGTGGGTACTTGTGGCTTCTGGTCACTTGGTCTTGGTCTTGGATTGGAGTGGGCAGTGTTGCGCAGAGACTAGTAGTAGATGGATTGGAGTGGTGGGGCGCCTTTGTATGAGAGTCCAAACTGCGTTGCATTCACATCGTGCTGGCTCCATTCTAACTCTCCAATTACTTACTCCTACCTCTGCATGCTAATTGAGTGCAGAGGCATCATTGACCGTTCAATGTTTCGGGAACCGCTACCCTCTGCGTCGTTGGCATTCAAGCCGTATCAACGTAAATGTGTGTCAAAAAGAGACTAGTCAGTAGTAGTATACTCAGTATTGTGCACCGTGACCTAGGCGGAGAGGAAAACGAGAGAACTACATATTTATTTATGGTGTATATTCACTCATTTTGCTCCATATGTACTCATTTAGGGTGTAGTCACTTGTTGAAATCTCTAGAAAGGCAAATCCTCCTTTTCGGTTTATAGGGCTTATCTCAAAATTATAGATTTCTCATTTTATAAGTCTTAATTTGATGGTTCCCTACCACATGTTCAGATTTCAAAGTGCATTAAATCATTGCATGCAAGTATTAAGAGAAAATTAACCAATGCATGGACTTCATGCATGCATGCATTGCAATTAATGTATTGGCAAACATAATTTTTCGAGGAAAATGAGTGCATTAGTTGAGTGTTTTTGCAAACTACAAAAATTATTCCACCACTCACCATCTACCTTGTTTGATGAGATGTTTGAATTGAGCCCTATAAACCGGAAAGGAGGTACTAGTATACTACAATAGTGGGCTTATAGCCTGCTTACATAGCAATTTTGTCTCATGCAAGAGCCTAGCTATATGCGTGCTCCAAGGCTCCACACCATGCCCCACCCCTACACAAAGACTGCCATGCGAGCGTTCGCAACTACCACGTTCGGGTTGCACTTGGCTCTTCGCCTCTTCGAGAAGACGAACAATGATGTTACTACTTCTACAGTATCGAATCAACAACTACATGTCCGTTCACCGCGTGCGGGAGGGATAGCTTGTTGTAGTAAGCAAAAGCATGTCCTCATCTACGAGCCACCACGCGCATGGGCGAGGGAGAATGCGTGTAGTAGTAAAAGCAAGCTTCTCCTCATTGTACGAGTTGACGCGACACATCATAGCACTGGCCCCACATGCTTGTCTCTAAACTTGGCAAAAAGACCCGCAGTGTACAATATATTTGCTACAACCTCTAACATTTACCCCACCACAAATTAAAATATATATTCCTGTCTTGACCTGATGAGCATGCAAACTACAATCACCAGGATGACAGGTAGGGCCAGAAGATTATTTTAATAAAAAATGCTTCGAGACGGCTTCATAGCATGGAGCCGACCCCAACGATTTTAAGCATAGAGACACGGTTCATGCTATCATAGACTACTCTACACATGAAACTGCCACACGAGCGTCCGCGCTCCGCTTGGCTCTTCGCCTCTTCAGGAAGTCGAACAATGATGGTACTACTGTAGAGGAGTACTACAGTATGCTTCTGGCCATCTGACACCGAATGAACTGCTGCATTTCCACCGTGTGTGGGAGGGAGAGCATGTAGCGAAAGCTTCTCCTAGTCCTGCGAGCCACCACGCTCATGGGCGAGGGAGGGATGCAGCTTCATTGACTTACTGCTCCTGCATTTGGGTGTATGACAGGTCAGACTGATAGGTGGCTGGCCCACCTGCCATACAGCCAAAGGCAGGTGCAGTTAAGGCACCGGAGCTCAGTCCGCGAGGGAGAGGGCGTTGTAATCAAACTTCTCGTTGTTGTACGAGTTGAGTTGACGTGAGACATCAAAGCACTATACTTGATATATTTCAATAATTTGTGTTTACCGATGTATTAATTACAACGCATGCATGCATGCTGTGACTTTCCTTTTGATACTTGCATGTGTTGATTTAATGCACCTTGAAGTAGTATGAATATGTGAAGGTAAAGCTTTGTAATGCCCTGTCCCTAAAGCGAGAGATGTGGTGCACGAGGAGGGCGAGATCATGCTGACAGAACAGGACGTGAAGATGGAGCTCTCTATGGTCTTGATGGACCTCACCTTGCTTCACTGCCCCTTGTGCCTCCGCCCCTTGAAGCTTCCAGTGTATGAGGTTTGAATACACCTCGTCTATTCAGCTAATCGAGGAAGGTCCAGGTTTCTTGATTGATGTGTTGTTCGATTGATTTGTGCAGTGCAAGGGAGGGCACCTGGCCTGTGCGGACAGCCGCGGCGAGCGCCCCGGGAACCAGCGGCAGTGCTAGAAGTGCGATCGAGGCAGTGGCTTCGACGTGCGGAACACGGCGGTGGACGCCGTCCTCTCCTCGGTGAGGGTGGAGTGACCGCACGAAGGTTGTGGGCTCTACTTCACTTACCACTAGCTCGCCGATCACCAGAGCGTGTGTCCTCTCGCGCCCTACAAATGCCCCGTGCCCGTCTGCGACTACGAAGGCCCGCCGTCGGCGCTCTCCCACCACATCAGAACCATGCATCCCATGCCTGTGCACAGGTTCTAGTACGACAAGGTGCTCCAGCTGCAAGTGCCACTATCAGAGCCACGGTTCTTGCTGTTCGCGAAGGAGGACGGCCGCGCGTTTTTCTTGGTCGATGGCATGCTCGACATCGCCGCGCCTGTCACCGTGTCGGTCATCTGCATCAGAGCGGGGGCCTCCCCACTACCGCACTACGTGGCCACGCTGTGGGCG
Source organism: Triticum aestivum (assembly GCF_018294505.1). NCBI lineage: Eukaryota > Viridiplantae > Streptophyta > Magnoliopsida > Poales > Poaceae > Triticum > Triticum aestivum. The sequence continues at coordinate 173,130,285 of NC_057811.1, forward strand.
AACGGCCCGCCGGGGGAGTCCAAAGGCAGGACCGATGCCGTCAAGGTGGAAATGGAGGTGACAAGCAGCAAGGACCTCGGCGACGTCGCCGTGCAGGAGATGACCTTCTTCATAGTTCCGCCCAAGCTGCTGGCCAAGGCTGGGTTGTCGAGGACGGTGTCCCTCCACATTCAGATTGAAAAGCTCTCCTCCTAAATGATTCTACAGTGCCTTCTGTTTTTCTTAGTAATATGCTAATATAGGGGTTAGCTCGGTCTACTTTAGCTTAAAAGATGGAGGGTTTTGGTGGCGATGCAGCAATTACTTCGACATCAGATCAGCAGCTAAAGTAATTTCCAACAGTCGAACGGATATTTTGTGTCTGTTGGATATAAAGATCCTTTGGGTAAGAAGTATAACAGCTTATATGCTTGTTTGTTCAGGAAGTGTTTCATACTTGTGCGAGTTGACGTGAGACATCAAAGTAGTACTACTATTAGTAGTACTCCCTCCGATCCTAATTTCTCTGTGCATAAGTCGAGGCACAGATACCAAGGAGGGCCTGGTTGTGTCTATACATGGACAACTCACCCGACTGCGCACCAGGCAGACGAAGCTCGTGTCGTGTTGGTTCCGTGTGCAGCCCACACATTGACCAAAACCTCGCGTCTCCAGCTTAGCCTCCACGTTTTAAACTTCTCAGTCTCAAGGCCAAGGAGCAACGGAAAACCTATGATAGAGCCAATCGGATGGTTGACAACACTACAATTCGTAGCTACAGATGCGTGTGTGAGAGAGGATGAGTGTGTGCGTGCACCTCTTCTCTTCTTGTATAACGTATTGAACTCAGAGTACAAGTGTATGTGGGTGGCATCGACCTAGGGAGCTAGAGATGGTGCATGCGAGAAGTCCCGAGAGATAGGTGTGTGCGTGGGAAAGAGGGAGAGAGATGATATGTGTCGATGTAATGCGTGTGAAAAAAAGACTAGTCTATAGCTCGCCACGAGGCTATTCCTGTCGAATGCCCCGATAACCGTAAGATATGTATCCGACAGTGCCAGTTATTGCACGTACACAGTAGTAGAAAAAGAAGTACCATGGCATATGCTACACCACGACCGAGAACACGTTCCCACGTTACGACATCCGGGAATAGTGCCACACTTCGAGACTAGAACCGTCAATAAATTTTGAGCTTGCATCTTGTCACATTCCAAATTACTACACGCTATATTTAATTGCAAACTTGTTCACACCGATCACAACCTAAAAAGTTTCCCACTTAGGAGCGTATTAGTACTCGGTTATAAATACTACTATGCCAAGATGACTGTACATTCCTCCTCAACTCCTCATCCACAAAAACAAACAAGTCATTCAGCATCCTTCCCTTGCGTCTGCCATGGCCAGCGTGAGTTCTGGGTCGAGAGATTACCACCAGGGAGAGGCGAGCATGGAAGCGGAAGCACGAGAGATGTCCTGCCTCGCCACGAAAGCAACCGACATGTCCCGCCGTGCGGAAGTAGCAGCACAGAGGTCCCACCTCGCCGCCGAAGTAGCACGGAGGTCCCGTCGTGCCGTTGATGCAGCAGACTGGTCCAGCCACGCCGCAGAAGCAGCAGAGATGTCCCGCCGCAATACGAATGCAGCAGAGATGTATCGCCGCACCGTGGCCGCCTTGGAAAATATCTCGCGAGCAGGCGAAGACTCTTACAGCCGCATGCATGCGATCGTCCATATCCAGGTGGATCAGATCTCTGGCTGTGCAAACTCCAGCGATCCATCTATGGACTGGTGCAAGCATCTCGGAGTTGGAATATATGCTTTGATAAGGTGATCAAAGCATATGGTTTTATATGGACTTATGGTGAAGCCTGTATTTACAAGAAAGTGAGTGGGAGCTCTGTAGCATTTCTAATATTATATGTGGATGCCATATTGTTGATTGGAAATGATGTAGAATTTCTAGATAGCATAAAAGGATATTTGAATAAGAATTTTTCAATAAAAGAACTTGGTGAAGCTGCTTACATATTGGGCATCAAGATCTATAGAGATAGATCAAGACGCTTGATAAGACTTTCAATGAGTACATACCTTGACAAGATTTTGAAGGAGTTCAAAATGGATCAGCCAAAGAAGGAGTTCTTTCCTGTATTGTAAGGTGTGAAGTTGAGTAAAGCCTCAAAACCAGACCACGACAGAAGATAAAGAAAGAATGAAAGTCATTCCCTATGCCTCATCCATAGGTTCTATAAAGTATGCCATGCTATGTACCAAACCTGTTGTGTACCTTGCCATGAGTTTGGCAAGGGGGTACAATAGTGATCTAGGACTAGATCATTGGACAAGGTCAAAATTATCCTTAGTTACATTAAAGAGGACTAAGGAAATGTTTCTCGGTTATGGAGGTGATAAAGAATTCGTCATAAAGAGTTACGTCGATGCAAGCTTTGACACTGATCTATATGACTCTAAGTCTCAATCTAGATACGTATTGAACGTGGGAGCAATCAGCTAGAGTAGCTCCATGTAGAGCATTGTAGACATAGAAATTCGCAAATACATACAGATTTGAATGTGGCAGACCCGTTGACTAAACTTCTCTCACAAGCAAAGCATGATCACACCTTAGTACACTTTTGGTGTTAATCACATAGCGATGTGAACTAGATTATTGACTCTAGTAAACCTTTTGGATGTTGGTCACATGGCGATGTGAACTATGGGTGTTAATCACATAAAGATGTGAACTATTGGTGTTAAATCACATGGCGATGTGAACTAGATTATTGACTCTAGCGCAAGTGGGAGACTGAAGGAAATATGCCCTAGAGGCAATAATAATGTTGTTATTTTATATTTCCTTATATCATGATAAATGTCTATTATTCATGCTAGAATTGTATTAACCGGAAACTTGATACATGTATGGATACATAACAAAACACCGTGTCCCTAGTAAGCCTCTACTAGACTAGCTCATTAATCAAAGATGGTTAAGTTTCCTAACCATGGACATGTGTTGTCATTTGATGAACGGGATTACATCATTAGGATAATGATGTGATGGACATGACCCATCCGTTAGCTTAGCATATTGATCGTTCAGTTTTATTGCTATTGCTTTCTTCATGTCATATATATATATTCCTTTGACTATGAGATTATGCAAATCCCGGATACCGGAGGAATACCTTGTGTGCTATAAAATGTCACAACATAACTGGGTGATTATAAAGATGCTCTACAGGTATCTCCGAACGTGTTTGTTGGGTTGGCTAAGATCGAGATTAGGATTTGTCACTCCGAGTATCGGAGTGGTATCTCTGGGCCCTCTCGGTAATACACATCATAAGAAGCCTTGCAAGCAAAGTGACTAATGATTTAGTTGCGGGATGATGTATTACGGAATGAGTAAAGAGACTTGCTGGTAACGAGATTGAACTAGGTATGAAGATACTGACGATCGAATCTCGGGCAAGTAACATACCGATGACAAAGGGAATAATGTATATTGTCATTACGGTTCGACCGATAAAGATCTTCGTAGAATATGTTGGAACCAATATGAGCCTCCAGGTTCTGCTATTGGTTATTAACCGGAGAGGTGTCTCGGTCATGTCTACATAGTTCTCGAACCCGTAGGGTCCGCACGCTTAACGTTCGATGATGATTTTGTATTATATGAGTTATGTGATTTGGTGATCAATGTTGTTCGGAGTCCCAGATGAGATCACAGACATGATGAGGAGTCTCGAAATGGTCGAGAGGTAAAGATTGATATATAGGACGATGGTATTCGAACACCGGAAGTGTTCCCGAGGGTATCGGGTACATATCGGGTCACCGGAAGGTGTTTCGGGTACCCCCGGCAATCCTATGGGCCATATGGGCCTTGTGAAGGAACACACCAGCCCACAAGGGGCTGGCGCGCCCTATAAGGCCATAGGAGGGGGAGACGGAAAGGGGGAAAGGGAAAGGAAAGTGTGGATTAGGATTCCCACTTCCTTCCCTCACCCCCCTCTTTTCTTCCCCTTCATGCATGCATGGAAAGGGGGGAGGCCGAATTGGGGAGGACACCAAGTAGGATTCCTCCTACTTGGGGCGCCCCCTTGGCTGCCTCTCCCCCCTCCAACTTATATATATGTGGGGGGCACCGCTAGAACACACACCAACAATTGTTAGCCGTGTGTGGCGCCCCCCTCCACAGTTTACGCCTCCGGTCATATCTTCGTAGTGCTTAGGTGAAGCCCTGCGCGGATCACTTCACCATCACCGTTAGCACACCGTCATGCTGATGGAACTCTTCCACGACACTTTTCTAGATCAAGAGTTTGAGGGACATCATCGAGCTGAACTTGTGCAGAACTCGGAGTTGCCGTACGTTCGGTGCTTGATCGGTGAGAGCGAGAAGAAGTTCGACTACATCAATCGCGTTGTCAAACGCTTCCGCTTTCGGTCTACGACGGTACGTAGACACACTCTCCCCCTCTCGTTGCTATGCATCTCCTAGATAGATCTTGCATGAGCGTAGGAGTTTTTTTGAAATTGGATGCTACGTTTCCCAACACTTGGATCATATGCACTTATGATTGGAACTCTAGCAAGCATCCGCAACTACCAAAGATCATTAAGGTAAAAGCCAACCATAGCATTAAGTATCAAGTCCTCTTTATCCCATATGCAATGACCCCCAAACTCGGGTCTGTGCTTCTGTCACTCACGCCACCCACCATAAGCGAACCATGAACGTATTGCAACACCCTACAGCGGGGATCCCTCATGTTTGCGCGACACGGAGGTCACCGCAGGACAGCACCAAAATAAAATATACAACTCAAACCAATCATGATCATCTATTGCAGCCTGCGAACACTCGAGTGGTTGTCAACGGTGTCCCACGAAAGCGCTTCCACCATGCCAAAGGTCTGAGGCAGGGGGATCCGACTCCCCCTACTCTTCGTTATCGCAATGGACCCCCTCGCCCACGTAATCAACAAGGCAAGAGATGAAGGAGTACTAAGCTCGTTCAGAGGGATCTCTGCCACCCAAAGGTTGTCGCTACATGCTGATGATCTTGCCCTCTGCATCATACCCTCATTGCAAGATCTTTGTTTTGTGAACACAACTTTTGACATCTTTGGTGAAGCCTCTGGATTATGGATCAACTACATCAAGTCTAACGTGATCCTCATCAGGAAAAATGAGTTGGATATATAAACAGATGTTGGCGTTCTGGGAACGGGGGTCCCCAGACTTGCCTACCTGTGGCCCATGGCGTGGCTCCACCAGCGGGCCCGTACGGCCCATCTTCACCAGCGAACACTCAAGACCCTCGCGAGGGGCCAAGCCTCGCGAGGTGGACGACGCAAGACCTCCTCGGGGGCAGCCTCACCAGGCTGGCTCGCGAGGGGCGGGGAGATCAAGGCAAAGGGAAACCTCGCGAGGTTCCCATGATGTAAGCCATGACGACCAAGGCCAGGCGGGCGCCAGCGAGCACAGTGTCCTCGTTTCCTCTTTGGTGCTAAAGAGGCAAGCGCAGCAGAGGAGTCCCGAGGCATCAGGCAAAGGTTTCCATATCCTGTGCAACGAGACCAAGACCAGCAGGACGGCAGGACGGAGGTCACCGTTGAGCCCAAGGCGGTGTCACCACCAGAGCCTTTGGCAGCCGAAGACCACCTTTAGTCAGGATAGCTTGTACTAGTTGTCCCCCTTCAAACTGGCCATTGTGGCATCCCTTCCCGCTCAATATTTGGGAAGAGGACCAAGGCCTCTATAAAAAGGACTAGCCACCACCATAGAGGGGACAGATCATTCAGACCACCCTCTGCACCCACCAGCTCACGAAGCACAAGAACACCACTCCTCGCGAGGCTGTTCTTCCCTTGTAACTATTCATCCTTAGCCCAAGAGGCAATCCACCACACCACACTGGAGTAGGGTATTACACCACAACGGTGGCCCGAACTAGTATAAATCTCGTGTCTCTTGTGTCCCTTGTTCTTCGGGTTCGTCGAGCTAGGCCGTGATATCGTGGAGTGTGTGAGCTTAGGGGGAGGAGAGATCTTCGTGCGCACCCTAGTGTTCGAACCTTGAGGGTTTTGCCGGAACCCGTGATCCGACATTTGGCGCGCCAGGTAGGGGTGCGCTGAAGCTTTCCTCTCGTTGATCTGTGTTTCACCGCTCCACCACAATCATGTCAGACGCTCGTCGAGCCCGCGCCAAGCGCTGGGCCGCCCTCGCCGCCCGTGTCGCTCAGACAACCCCTGTCGGCGGGCCTCCCCGTCGTTCTCCGTCACCCGCCGCCAACGCCGCCACCGGTCCGGCGGGAAACGAGTAGCAAGCGTCCTCTCTGCACCCCTCCGTGCGGCGGGATGGCCGCACCGCCACTCCGTCGCTGACCCCAGCTGGCTCGTCGTCTCATCGCGCTCCCACCGACACGCAGGCCGCGCTGCTCATGGCACGCGAGCTCCTGCACTACCGCCTGGTCGACGACCTCTATGAGGACTGGTTGGACCGCATCGCTGAGCTCGTCAGCGCCGCTGGGGGCTCCCCCGCACCGTCCCTCTCGCTGGCTTGCCCTCCACCAGCTACGGGCGACGTAGCTCACAGAGCGCCTCCGCCACCTCTGCCCCAAGACGGCGCTCTGGCGCCAAGACAGGCGGCCCTGCGGCGTGACCCGCCGCGCCAGGCACCCACGCGAGAAGAAGGAAGCTGCCAAGAAGTTCCCGGCCGCAAGCGAACGCTCCACCGCTCCCAGCACCGCCACGTCAGGATCGCTTGCCGCGGCAGGGCCACGCGCCACTTGTCATGGCGGCGCGGGGACGCCAAGATCAAGCTCCGCCTCCACGACGGGCCCCGGTGGCCACAGCCGGCTGCCGCGCCTTAACTCCTGAGCTGTGTGGCGTCGTCTAGCCGGGCAACTTCAAGCCGGATCTGCCTCCTCGCTACAACGGCACCCCCGACCCTGCGGAGTTCCTGCAGCTCTATGAGCTGAGCATCGAGGCAGCCAACGGCAACGAAAAGGTCATGGCGAACTGGTTCCCCATGGCTCTCAAGGACGACGCTCGCTCATGGCTCCTGAACTTGCCCCCGGGCTTGATCTCCTCCTGGGGCGAGATGCGCGACCGCTTCGTCACCAACTTCCAGGGCACTCGCGACCGCCCACCAGCTGCAAGCGAGCTGCAGCGCATCAAGCAGCAACCAGGGGAAACCCTGCAGAAGTACATCTAGCGCTTCAACTGTGCCCGCCTCAAGATCCCCAAGGTGACGGACGAGGCCATCATTTCGGCGTTTTCCGATGGCGTCCGCGACGTCAAGATGAAGGAGGAGCTCGCCATCCGCGAGGAGCTATGCACGGCTCTGGAGCTATTCAACCTGGCGATCAAGTGCGCAAGAGCTGAGGAAGGGCGCCTTTCCCTCCTCGAGCTCCCTACTACCGACCCAGAGGAGAAGAAAGCCAAGGCCAAGGACGTGAAGCGCAAAGGAGTGGCCGTACTCGCGGCGGAGCCTGATACGAAGCGCGACCGAGACCATCCCGAGTCATCCAAGAGTAGTCGACCGTTCTGCGCCTTCCACAACATACACAACCACAACACCAACGAGTGTCAAGAACTCAGGGCCATTCGAGATGGACGCTTCGGTTGACGCCCCGAGCGCAACAACCGGGGCTACGGCCGAGGAGGAGGAGGAGGCAGAGGACGCTAGGACGACCGTGGCCCCCACCAGGAGTGGCGCGACTGGCCACGTGAGGACCGCTGGCAAGATCAGCCTCATGAGGGCAGCTGGAGGGACCAGCCTCGCGAGGACCTCCCCCAGGGCAACGCTGGCCTTCCTCCGCTGCCGCCACCGCCAATAAGGAATGACGACCACCATCAGGACGAGGGGGCTGGGGGCTTCTAGGAGCCGCGCACTATCGCCTGCATCTTGGGCGGAGCTCAAGCTCCAGCCTCCGAACGCATCTTCAAGCAGTTTGCTCGCGAGGTGAACGCGGCCCTTCCCAAGCTCGAGGCCACATGCCCGCTCAGGTGGTCCAAGTACGCCATCACTTTCAGCTCGGCATATCAGCTCAAGTGTGCGGCCACCGCTGGCGCTCTCCCCATGCACTGCTCACCCGTCCTCAGCAACGTCCAAGTCACCAAGACCCTCATCGATGGTGGCGCGGAGCTTAACGTCTTGTCCGTCGACACGTTTGATCGCCTCCAAGTACCATATGATCAGCTGCAACCGACCAAGCCCTTCTCAGGAGTGACTGATGGTTCCACCACCCCGATCGGGCAGGTCCGCCTCCCTGTCACCTTCGGTGGACGCGACAACTACCACACCGAGCTCATCGACTTCGACGTCGCCCACATTCGTCTGCCATACAACACAATCTCGGGTACCCAGCATTGGCCAAGTTCATGGTGGTGACCCACCACGGCTACAACGTCCTCAAGATGCCAGGGACTGGTGGTATCATCATAGTCGCCTGTGAGGAGAAGGATGTGGTGTGCTCCCTCGAGCGCGCCTTCCAAGCTACAGCAATCGAAGACCCTGACAATGAAGGAATCCTGTACCCTCCTGAGGCCACCCCCAAGAAGAAGAAGCAGCTGCTCCACCAAGGGCCTCACGAGAGCGGCGTCACCAGCAGCACAACCCCAAGACATGCGCCCTCAAATGGGGCGCCTCCTTCCCGCGCATAGGAAGGCGCGCCCGGCGCCCTCCTTGGTCGGGGCTCGGGGGCTCTCTTCTGGAGGGCCTCAGACCTAGCCAACATCACGAGGGAGGCGCTCGGGCACCACATGGTGGCGTGCTTTGCGGCACATTTCCCTCAGGAAGGCACTGGGCGAGGAGCGCTTGGTGCTCAGGAGTTCATCATCCAGACTACCCAAGAACTTCAGGAAGCAAGGGCCATGCGTGGCGATCGCCGCTCACCGGGTGCGGCTCCACATCCAGGCAAGGATGGCGGGCTGCGCGTCTGCATCGACATCCTAGGGCTCAACAGGGCCGCATCTCAGGAGCTCTTCTGGCCTTCGCGCGTGGGACGCTGCGAGGGCCCAGCTCACAGCTATGTTCGCATGCCATTCGGCCTGGCGAGCATGGTGGCCACCTATCAGCGCAGCCTACGGAGCGTCCTGACGGCTCAGGAGGCCAGGCATCACACAGTCCTGGAGGAGATGGAGACGGCCCTCAAGGAACCGCCTGGACCCCCAGAGCCTCCCGAGGCTCAGGGTCCCGGTGGCTCGTGGGAGCAACCCCATCGCCATGTGTCTTCAGCTACCCCAACACCCCTTCGACAACGGAACCAGGTGACATTTTCCAAGTTTATTTAGCTGGGAGCGCCCTCTGGGCCACATCATTCCCAAGCTGTGTGGGTCCGTCCCTGCGGCTTGTATCCCTCTTGCATCTTTAGCTTACTCTGCTGGGGCCCCCCCTCGGGCTGCATCATCCCCAAGCCGCTCGGGTCTGACCCAGTGGCATGTATCATTCTTGCATTTACCTAAGCTAGTTTGCTTTCCATGCACAATTTATCTATGGTTATCACCTGCTTGATTATCGCCCACCATCGGAGCTGCTCATGCTGGCACGACGCTTGTGCTCGGGTCCGTCCCTGCAATGTCGACAAATCTGAGCGGTCGAGCTCTGACTCACGGCACGCCCCGCGCACGTCACCTCACCAGGCCCTCAGTGCCTTCACCTTCTTGCGGAGCAACCAGCGGCGGACCGGCAATCGCAGGAGCAATCTGTGTCCCTCCTCGCGCTAACCTGCAGGAACCTCCCGAGGATAACAGCAGGCGGTACCGCGGGCTCCCTCTTCTCCCATGCAATTCGCTTGCGCGTTAAAAGGGGGGCTCCTGAGCATCGCGACTCAGGAGATCTTACTGGCTCTCCCGCCCTCACCCCCTGGCCTTGACCACGGCATCGCGACCTGGCATACCAGCGGCGGCTGAGCTCGCTCGAGGGCCGGGACCTGAGGACGTAGAGCACATAGAAGAGCATGGAGAAGAGGGGAAGGCCTGCACGGGGCTAGCCTAGCTGCACTACGGCCGCCGACGCACGAGTCTGGCACATCACAAGGAACCGACTGTCCACCGCCAAGATAAGTTTCACGCCCTGATCAACCAGGCGCAATGGCATAGAATCTCCACTTGTTGTAGCCTTGTTGCGGCAACGTCGCCTCCCTTTCCTACCTCTCGGTGGCTGCTTGCACGCTAAAGGGGACCTCTTGAGCATCACGCCTCAGGAGCTCTTACTGGACCTCGGGCCGCTCACCTCCTGGCCTTGGCCACGGCACCGCGACCTGGCATACCAGCGACGGCTGTAGCCTGCCTGGGGACCAGGACCTGTCGGCGTAGAGCACCAAGATGTCACGGGGATGGAAAGGGGAGACTGAGCCAAAACAAGACATGCGTTCGCAGATTTTCATGATAAGGAAGACGTCAACAAAGACATTACAGCCCCTTTACACGCCCCACGAGGTTCATCTCGATTCCTCGTAGGGAACAAAAGAAGGGGATCTGGAGCGAGACGAAGGAAAGCAATGTAGGCAAGCGTTGCCCGCGCCAGTCTTTTGTCAGACGGGCAGTTGCCGAGGCAGTGTGGGGAAGCGGAGACGCCCACGTCCAATAAATTGCCACATGTCGACCAAGGCCGGAGGCTGTTGGGGCCCGCGGCGCTCCGCACTTGCCCCTTGGCTTCGCCTCGAAGCCAAGTCCGAGCGCACCTTGGGCCCGGGGGCTACTGTCGGCGTTCTGGGAACGCGGGTCCCCAGACTTGCCTGCCTGCGGCCCACGGCGTGGCTCAACCAGCGGGCCTGTATGGCCCATCTTCACCAGCAAACACTCAAGACCCTCGCGAGGGGCCAAGCCTCGCGAGGCGGACGACGCAAGACCTCCTCAGGGGCAGCCTCACCAGGCTGGCTTGCAAGGGGCGGAGAGATCAAGGCAATGGGAAACCTCGTGAGGTTCCCATGACGTAAGCCATGACGACCAAGGCCAGGCGGGCGCCAGGCGGGCGCCAGCGAGCACAGTGTCATCGTTTCCTCTTTGGTGCTAAAGAGGCAAGCACAGGCGAGGAGTCCCGAGGCATCAGACAAAGGTTTCCATATCGGTGCAACGAGACCAAGACCAGCAGGACGGCAGGACAAAAGTCACCGTGGAGCCCAAGGCGGCGTCACCACCAGAGCCTTTGGCAGACGAAGACCACCTTTAGTCAGGATAGCTTGTACTAGCTGTCCCCCTTCAAACTGGCCGTTGTGGCATCCCTTCCCGCTCAATATTTGGGAAGAGGACCAAGGCCTCTATAAATAGGACTAGCCACCACCATAGAGGGGACAGATCATTCAGACCACCCTTTGCACCCACCAGCTCACCAAGCACAAGAATACCTCTCCTCGCGAGGCTGTTCTTCCCTTGTAACTGTTCATCCTCAGCCCAAGAGGCAATCCACCACACCACTGGAGTAGGGTATTACACCACAACGGTGGCCCAAACTAGTATAAATCTCGTGTCTCTTGTGTCCCTTTGTTCTTCGGGTTCGTCGAGCTAGGCCGTGAGATCGTGGAGTGTGTAAGCTTAGGGGGAGGAGAGATCTTCGTGCGCACCCCAGTGTTCGAACCTTGAGGGTTTTGCCGGAACCCGTGATCTGACAACAGAGAGTGGAGGTGATGCTGCAATGCAAGCTCGGATGCTTTCCCTGCTACTACCTAGGTCTTCAACTTGCGATAGACTAACTAACCAAAGTAGATTGACAGCCCCTCAACGACCAGGTCAGGAACTTCATTCCAGCGTGGCAGCGTGGATTCATTCAGTGACCAGGGAGGCTAATCCTCGTCAAGTTAGTGATCACAGCAAGACTGATTCATCAGTTACTAGTGCTTGACTCCTGGCCTAGGTTATTGTGGACATCAACAAATGGATGAAGTCCTTCTTCTGGGTAGGGAAGGACAAGATCAACGGCGGTCAATGCCTCATCGCCTGGGTTATGATTTGTCGTCCAACTCGCTTTGGAAGCCTCGGGATTAAAAACATGAGCCTACAAGCGCTCACGCTTCGAGTACGATGGGAGTGGCTAAGAAGATTCGACCCAAATAGGCCTTGGCAAGGCATGCACATGATGGTGGACGAGCAAGCTCGAGGGGTTTTTGATAGCTTTGTCAAGATCACAGTGGGTGAAGGATCGAAAGTGCTCTGGAAATACCGATGGATCCATAGAGTAGTAGTAGTGAACATTGCTCCTCTCCTACTGTAGTCTGTTAGTACCAGAAATCGCAACAGAAGAACTGTGCAGCACGTGCTCATCGATAACGTTTGGGTAGAGGATGGCCAGGGCGAGCTATCCTTTCTGGCCCATGCAAGTCTATGAGCTCTGCCAAGCCATCACCATGGTTGATAAGAATACCGAGACGCCAGACCGTTTTGAGTGGCCTTGTGATGAGTCTGGGAAATACACTGCCACATCGATGTACAAGAGACTTTGTATGGGACACATTCAGTCCACCACGGTCGCCTGCATTTGACATAGTTGGGAGACACTCAAATGCAAAAATTCATGTGGCTAGCTACCCAATACCGCTTATGGACGTCTGGTCGACGGGCCCTCCATGGATTACAGGATGCCCCAGCGCCTTGCCACACTTGTCTTCAAGATGAAGACAACGTTGACCATATCCTCGCCCATTGCGTTTATGCAAGAGAACTTTGGCATTCTTGCTTCCTAGCGCTAGGTATCAACATTCAAGGCCCATCCACGGATGCAACATTCACTGACTGGTGGCTACTACAACAACGACGGTTCGACGGGAAGATACGGAGAGGGTTCGACTCCATAGCCATAGAAATTTATTGGGCTCTCTGGAAACAGTGGAACGCAAGAGTGTTCAACAACATCTCGAGACAAAAAATGACGCCTCAACTCAAGACGATGGAGATACTCGATGATATTGATAATTGGAGGAAGGAAACACTAGGTGGTGTTAGTGCTTTAGATCCTTTCGTGAAAAAGTAGTTTCATGTACCTAGGATGTAGGAGTGGGTGTTTCGGTTACCCTAAGAGATGTTCGCATCATGCTAGGGCTCTTTTTTTAAGAACCAATCTTGCTGGCGTTTCATTGATTGACAGCAGAGAGCAGTGGAAAAAGCGTTACAGAGATGGATGATGTGAAGATCAAGGAGAAAAATAAGAGAAGGAGAAAGAAAGACATGCCCGTAGGCTAGCCCTCATGTTGATATTCTCAAGGTGCTTCCCCGAAGGGGCTCTCAATGCATTTTACTCCAGCTTGACTCCAAAGTGTGAATGCCCGCATAATCTCTTGCTGCACATCCCTCTCATTTGCAGTCTTGCCTTTGAAGATGCAACGATTTCTCTCCTATCATATCTCCCAGAGCATGAGCATGGCAATCGACTTGATCCTTTCCTGTGCCGTTTCAGTGTTCTGAATGATGGCCTTCATAACCTCCATTGCATTCTTGTGGTGCGACCATGAATTTTGACGAAGCGCATAGCAGCCATGCCAGGTTGCCATTGCGCTCCACACCGAGCGAGAGAAGTTGCAGTGCCAGAAGAGGTGGTCAGAGCTTTCCAAGTTCCTCATGCAAAGCTGGCAGAAGTACTTGTTCTCCCACCCGCGATGCTGCAGGCGATCATAGCACCATAAGCGATCTTGATGCAGCAACCATGCAAAGATCTTGATTTTTGCTGGTGCCCAAGATTGCCAGATGACCTCTGCGAACTATTATTTCTTCGATCCTAGGAACTGCAGGAGGTACGCCGATCTTGAGGTGTAGTTTCCAGGGCTCTCAAAATCCCATCTGCTCTGGTCTTCAGTTTCACTGTGGATGGCCACCTGGCTTTGCTGCAGAAGCCTATGCAGGCGTAGCACATCCTCTATCAGTCCTTCCATGCTCCCGTGGGCTAGGTCTGCGATCCATTTGTCATCTGCAAGCGTCTGCGCAACCGAGCGATTTTTCCTCATGGAGTGTTTGAACAACGCGGGGAAGCACGTCTTCAGGGGGTTGCACCCAGCCAGCAATGGTGCTAGAAGCTCGTCGTTTTACCATTGCCCAAGGTTGCCGTGTTGAAGAGCACTCTGTTTGAATCATCACATGGTGATTCAGTCCCAACCCATGGCTGGTGTTGATGTTGCCAATCATGCCACAACCATCTAAGGTGGAGTGGACAGCTGAATTTCTACATGTCCAGGATGCTCAGACCGCCGTGATCCAACGGGGAGCAAACTCGACTCCAATTCACTTTGCAGCTCCCTCCCGTGAGTTCCTGATCATGCGCCCAGAGGAAGCAGCGTCAAGCCTTGTGCACTTCTTTCAACAACTTCTTTGGAACCTTCAGAGCTGCTCTTGTAAATAACTTTCTGCCTTCTATAATAATATGATACGCCATTGACATACTCTAAAAATGGTTCTAGCACTAAAGCGTGCCATGCATCTCAAGTTTGTGTGCAATGTGTGCAATGTGCACCATGCACCGCAATCAGCCCTCTCTCGTCCCTCATCTCGCTCTCGCGGGTGGCGGGGGGGGGAACCCTAGCCCCCATCCCGCGCCCCCCTACACCACCCCCTCCCCTCGCCGCCGCCAAAAGGCACCGCCGGGCGAAGCCCGGTGCGCGTCGGCAGCAGTCGGGCCCTTCTTCCTCCCCCGACGTGAGGCAGTAGCGCGAGATGCAACGGCACGGTGGAGTCTTGGTGCTGATGCGGCGAGGGCGCGTCGGGCGGCACGGCGGCCAGGTGGCGGCACAAGCGGACGGCCAGGCCATGGTGGTTGCGTGTGGGGCGGGCTCCGGGGCGGCGGCGCGGGCACGGATCCATCACGGATCTGGTCCCGCAGGCGCGGTCTTGGCCTCCCCTGCTCGGCTGGCGGGTCTCGGTGGGGAGACTTCTCCTTGCTGCGATCTGGCAGCGGCGGCCTGGATCATCCAGACCCCGGCAGGGATGGCGGCGGCCCGTGCACGAGAGATGCAGGTCTTCAATCAGATCTGGGTGAAAACCTGCTTTTGGCTATTGCCAAGGCCGGCGATGGCGACGCTGGCTGCGTCGTTCCCTTCCTGAAGACATCACCGTGGAGAAGTTCAAGGCCACTCTTTGCTACCTCTGGGGGAAACCCTAGATCAGTAGATCGGATGACGGCGGCTCTCTGGTGTCGTTTCCCCCTTGGGGGTGTCATTCTTGGAGGTGCACACGGGCTCGAGGGACCGGAGGACGGCGTCTTTGGTGGAGCGGTGCTTCACCTTACACACTGATGGTGGCGGATCTCGACGGCGTGGCGCTGTGGAGACTCAGCATCTGATGCGCGGAGATGGACTCGCGCAGGAGGAGGAAGTTGTCTGGCATCATGGTGGTGTTGATGGAAGAGAGGCCTGGCAAGGTCGGTGCTTCAGTTCTGCTCTGAGGATGGACCGAGGGATGATGGAGGTGACGGCCCTTGCAGCGTGCGGTGCTTACTGGGAGTGTGCCAGACCGGTGTGGGACCCAATCCAGGTAGTGGTTTGGATGGGACACCCGGCTTTAGATGTTAGGCTTTGGTGCGATGTCTGTTTGGTACTAGGCCCGGACATTCGACACGCCTTCATCAAGCGGATAGGAGTAGCAATGGTGTTGCCAAGATGGTGGTTTCAGGCTTATTGTTTTTTCTTGAATATGCACGAGTGTGCATATCATATATTAAAGAAGGAAAGGCATAGAAAGCCTCCACCGGCCCTTTACAAAGGTGTGATTCCTTACACCCGTATGTACAACTCCACCCCACGCACGCTAACTAGGCTACTCCTCCCCACTCGTCCACCTAGCTAAGCCTGCAAACAGAGGCTCTACATTGCCTTTGAAGAGTCCTGCCATCGACCAGCTCCTACTTTCTTCCTCAATTCTCTTTATAAGTTGACCAGTTGATGGTGAAGCACCATCGAACACAACTGCGTTTCTATGCTTCCACAACTCCCATAGCGTCAGTAGTAGTATAGCGTGCAGATCCTTCCTTGCCACATTTCCAACCGCTTGTTTGCCACATACCCATGGCCTGAGAGCATCTTGCGTAGATGGCGCCCACTCTGGTTTTCCAAGTGCCGTAAAACCACCATCCAAATTGCTCTAGCGAAGACGCATGTTAGCAACACATGGTCAATTGTTTCCTCCTCTTGATCACAAAGAGGGCATTTGTCCTGATGTGGCAGCCCCCTCCTAGCAAGCCGGTCCGACGTCCAACATCTGTTTCGTAGTGCCAGCCACGTGAAGCATTTTCATTGTGACGGAGCTCATGATTTCCAAGTTAACTCCGCGGAGGGAATGACCTCCCTTCCCCAGAACTTCGCTGCGTACGCAGATCTCACCGTGAACTGTCCCGTCGTTTCCCAAGACCAAACTAACTTGTCCGAGGCATTCTCCACTGGTTCCCAAGCCTGTACCCTCTGCCAGAGCTGTAGGAACTGTTGCAGTACCGCCATACTTATGTTGGGACCGAGGCATGCTGCCCAGGACCCGTCCATTCCCACCTGGCCAAGCATGCACGTCTGCCTGATCCGGCATGGCACCATGTCATATACCGCCGGTGCAAGCTCCTGAATCCTCATCCCATCCAGCCATCGATCTTCCCAAAATAAGGTATTAAGCCTGTTGCTTGCCCTGCACCTTGTGGCCGCTTGAAAGATTTGCATCGCCTCGGGTGGCACTCTGATTTTGAATTCACTCCAGGGTCTACTGCTATCCGTCCTCTGCAACCATGGCCATTTGGCCTGCATGGCCAAGTTCATCCACCTCAAGTTAGGCACACCTAGCCCTCCTGCTCATTTTGGGGTACACACGGTCTCCCATGCGACCGCACAGTTGCCCCCATTAGCCTCCGCTCTCCGGCACCATAGAAAACCTCGACAAATCTTGTTCATGGCCGTCAGGGTTTTGGCAGGAAGGTCCAAAGTCATCATCGCATGGATGGGCATCGCACACAGGACCGAAAGCACCAAAGTGAGCCTACCACTCTTCGGCATAAGAGCTGCCTTCCACCTCGGCAAGCAGTTTGCCATCTGATCCACCAGGTATTGAAGCCGAGCCGCTGATTGTTTCCTTAGAGACAGGGGCAACCCAAGATATTTCACAGGGAAAGATCCAACCGGACATCCCAACTGCTGACTCGCGAAGGCAATACTCTGCTCTGAACACTGTATCGGCAGCGCAGCCGATTTGCTCATGTTAATGTGCAGGCCCGATGCCTCTCCAAATAGGTCAATAATGCATTTGCAGATAGCAAGATCCATAGGCTCCGGCTTGGTAAATAAGACAACATCATCCGCAAAGATTGAGATCCTCTTCTTCAACCCCGTTGTCGCCAACGGTTGCAAAAACCCACGCTGGGCAGCCCACTCAAAGAGCCGATGTAGTGGCTCCATAGTGAGAATGAAAAGCATTGGTGAGACAGGATCACCCTGCCGCACGCCCTTGCAGTTGTATATAGTTTCACCCGGGTCACTGTTCACCATGATTCGTGTTGTGGACGTAGCTAGGATTCCACACACCCACGATCTCCACTTGGTGCCAAACCCTAGCTGTTCCATGACCTCCAGAAGAAAAGGCCATTGGACGGAGTCGAAAGCTTTTGAGATATCCAGCTTCAGGAGCACAGTAGAGTTTCTCAGAGCATGCAAGCGCCTGGCCATGCTCTGAACTAGCATGAAATTGTCGTGCAGCGATCTACCTCTGACAAAAGCGCTTTGATGATTCCCTACCAAGTTTGGCAGCTCCACCACGAGCCTAGAAGCAAGCACCTTCTCGAATATCTTGACTGCCCCATGAACCAGGTTTATGGGCCGGAAATCCCCCACATCTTCGGTAAAAGGGACACAAGGGATTTGTTGATTGTCGCCAACCCTCTCACATCACCATTGTAGAAGCATGTCATTGCTGTCATGAAATCCTCCCTTATGATATGCCAACATGTGGCATAGAAACGGCTCGTGAATCCGTCTGGCCCTGGTGCTTTATCTGGAGGCATGGACTTAATCACCTTCTCAACTTCCTCCATGGAAAAGGGCTCCTCAAGGTGAGCAAGGTCCAACCGTGGCAAGCCTAGAGCCTCCAAGTTAAGCGCGTGCCTCCTCGTTTCACAGGACCCGAAAGCCTCACCATAATAATCATCCACCGCAGCTGCCACACTATCCTGGCCCGTGTATATATTCCCATTGTGCCGCACCATTCTGATGGTGTTCTTCCTCTGCCGGTGACTTGCTTGTTGGTGGAACAACCTAGCATTGCCATCCCCATCTCGCAGCTGAAGCAACCTCGACCTCTGCCGAGCAATAGATCGTTCAAGAGAGCACAAGCCCAACAACTTCCTTTTCAAGCACTTACGGAGCCCCATCTCAGCCTCAGATAGTTGACGATCGTCCATGGCTATATCCAGACGATTTATCACTTCCAATGCAATGCATATTTGCAGCTTCACATTGCCAATCCATCTATCACTCCACCTCTGAAGAGCCATGGCCGTGGCTTTCAACTTGTCATGCAACGTGAGGTAAGCGTTTGATGCCACCGGGACCGAGTTCCACGCTGCTTGCACCGTATCCATGAAACCATCCGCCTTCACCCAAAACGATTCAAACTTGAACCTCCTACGCGTGTGCACCTCCATATTCATGTCCAGCATCAACGGGCAGTGGTCCGAGATGGCAGTTCCCAAAGCCGAGAGGAAACACGTGGGAAATGCCTCATCCCACTCATTGGACACGAAAACATGATCAATCTTCTCGAGCGTTGCATGCCGTCTTTCATTCGACCACGTATAGCGCCTACTGTTTAAGTACAGCTCCTTCAACTCGAGCATATTGAGTTTTGCCCGAAATCTACCCATCATTCTGCGGTTTATCGACGCGTTGCTCTTGTCCTCCTGATTGACCAGCAGGTTAAAGTCGTCGGCCACGAGCCACGGGCCCGCATGCAGGTCTCTAATATCCACCAGCTCCTGAAGGAAGTCCACCTTCTCCCTCTCATCATTAGGGTCATAGACACATGTGAGCCACCACTCCTGCTCACCCCCTGTCTTGACGATCGCCGTTAGTGTGTTCTCTGTGTAGTGTGGGTTTGACAGTTGGGTTATTGAGTCATCCCACGCCACCAGGATTCCTCCACGAGTCCCAGCCGCCGGCAAATAGAAAAACTGCCCAAATTTATTACCAAGGCACTGTTGTACAACGGACAGGGATACATCTTGTAACTTAGTTTCTTGCACGCACACAATGGCCGGATTCACCGACGCAACCACTTGATACACTGCGTTCCTACGAGCTGGAGCGTTTAGGCCCCGGACATTCCACACGATCACATTGAGGGGTTGTGCATTCATTGAAAACACACTACCAAGCCACCCAACCTCACATGGGCGAGCTACGCCGCAGCATCCGGTGCCTCCTCCATGAGCGGCATAGCCGGCGACTCCCAACCAAACAACGCCAACACGGCGCCAATGTGTGCGTCCGAGAGGGGGCGGGAGAATAAGTCGACGTACATCCGAAGGGCTTCCTCAGAGATCACCTCCCCCTCATGCGCGAGACACAACTTACGAATGAGGACTTGTTGCTGTTTGGTGGTCGCATGCTTCGCAATCCTTGCACTCCTCCGCGCCGGTGCCACGTCCAGTTTCCTTTTCTTCGCTGGTTTGCCACCCTTGGTGGCTGGAGCTCGACTTTCCGGCCTTGGCAAAATGGGCGAAAGGGACCGCTGCATCTCCGCGCAGAGCACGTCCACGTTAGTTTGCACCGGGCACACATAGGCCTGTGCCAATGGTGTGCATGGCGCCGATTCCATCCGCTGGTCACCCGCGGTAGCAGGCAGGTTCTCAGCCAACCTCACGACCGGCTCCAAATCGACCGCCTCCTCACGTGCTGGCGTGCATGGGCACGTCTCATCCACATGCAAGTCCCCATCCTCCGATAGGCTAACCATAAACAAATCCCAAGGGCGGAAAGCCCCCACTGTTGGCCCACCATCCAGATTAGACAGCACCTCTCCCGACAAATCAAGCAGCACCGACCCCACCTGGATCGATCCGACACGATCCTTGTCATTACATAGCGTCCAATCCACGCGGTCGTCCACTCCTGTAGAAATCCTTCCCGAACCCCGGGGCCCATCCCGCGACTTCCACCTGGAAAGTTGCACCGATGTGAGGGAAACAGCGGGCCCAACTGGCCCAGCCACCTGCGGTCTTGGGCGAATCGCCAGAAGCGGACACGGGAGTGTGGGGCTAACCGGATCCTGCAGATCCTTCTGGCCAATCCCCGCGCATGGCCGCATGCGGTCGCACGCGGTCAGCTGGTCGCCGCGCGTAACCCGAGGCAATCCTGGCCCAGGCACCAGCTCTGATCCTGTGACGGCAGCCACGCAGCTGCTGTCGCTACCATGCCGACGCCCACCCGAAGCGGCCGTTTGAACGACGCGCCTGGCCGTCGGTGGCGCCGCCGTCGATGACCCGGCCATGGAGGCCGCATCTCCACCAGATCCTCCCGAGCCGCCATTGCTGCCCGCCCCAGCAGCCGAAGGCTGGTCCGCGCCCTGGCGCGCGTGCCAATCGTCATTCCCTGTCGGCGGTGAAGGCGGCGGCGGCTGCAGATCATCCACCTCCTGATCATCCAGACGCGCTGGCTCACCTAGAACGGCGATATCCATGGGGTACCAGAGTGCGGAAGCACACCGGGCAGCCGGCCGGCGACTGCCCCCCTCCGTGGCCTAGAGCGAGCGCCTTGGCTCGTCGATGTAGAGGAGACGGCGCCGCGGGATCCTCTCCGGACGATCCGTACGCAACCAAACTCTGAAATCCGCCATGTCGTGCCTTCTCGCCGTACTGTCATCCAGCCCCACCACATATCCCAGGCCACGCAGGATCACCGCCGCGGTCCTCTGGCACCAGGCATGCGCCGGGACACCCCGAAGCGAGACAGGGACTAGGAAAGGCAGGTTTGCTGCCGTGGCCTGAGCTTGTCGAATCCACGAGCGAAGCTTGAGCTCGAACCAGGACGCCGACGCCCTCCCAGCGCGCACCATACGCTCCCGGAGTGCCCCATCGTCGCAGAGCACGAGGAAATCCTCCGGGTAGTACGGGCGGATGGACATGTCCGCCGGGCCAATGTTGAACTCCCGATGAAGTGCCTCCGCAGCAGACGCCAAATCCACCGACGGGCGGGTGCCGGTGACCGTGACGAGCACCGCACGCGCGAGCTCCGCCTCCATACTCCAGACATCCTCCGAGGCCTCCAAGTAACAAACTTCCACCATGTCCGCCGGGACGCGCTCCCCAGGCACCACAGCAACCTCGCCGGCGGCTATGAACGGGACGGAGAAATCCGGGCCAGACCTGCGAGCAGAGACAACCTGCGCCCCACGCGCCCAGGAGAGGACTGCGCCCGCACCACATTCGCCCACAGCCTGACGGCACCCGGCGGAGGAGGGCCAGGGGGTGGCGGCGGTACAACGGAAGCTGACCTCCTCGGCGAAGCAGGGGGGACGAGGCCGGACCAGTTGCGGAAGGGGCCCTGGGACGAAGAGCCGGGGCGGGCGCGGGGGCTGTTCCACCGGAGACGGGCTGCGAGGACGAGTGCAGCCCCGAGAGATGTGCCCCACCACGCAGAAGCTGGGGTTCCGGCACACCGCCGAGATGTGCCCGTCATCTTGGCCACAGTTGTAGCAGCATCCGAATAGCTCCGCCTGCATACGGGACTCCGGCGGCGGGCGGGGCGCGGCTAGCGCACGCTGGGCCTAACGACGCCGCGAATGGAGGGCAGAGCGGGCAGGCGGCGCACGCGGACGTCGGCGCCTCTTGACCTGCCAGCCATCCACCACCCGGGGCGGGCGCGAGGGGCCAGCGACATCTCCTTGGACCAGAGGGCCAAAGGCCGTGCCAACCACCGGCGTGACGACGATGGATC
>NC_057811.1:173152452-173153051 GCF_018294505.1 Triticum aestivum
GGGGGGAACGCTCCAGATGCGGCGCCGAAGAAACAGGGGAGGAAAACCCCGCCGAGGACGACCCCGACAGCAAGACCCTCGAGGTCATGGCCGAGCAAGCGGGGTAATTTTCTCATGTTTATTGTTGTATCACCTTGTATGGTCTTTGTGAATAATTAATAATATGGCTGCATGCATTATCCAGATGCAGAGGCCGGGTACATCCTCCTTTTCTGAAGAAAAAAAACTTGTATAATTATTCAGCACAATTCCAACGATTCGCATGAATGTGGACGGCGTTGGCGTTGGCCTCGGCGTCGGCTAGTGCATGTGAACAAACCTGGTTGGTAGTAACACTTAATGGATCTATAGCACGCGACAACATCATCGAGAGATGAGCTGGGCCGGGGGGCATGCTACCTTTCTTACCGTAAAAAGTCGTCTCAGCATGCACGCATTGTTTACTGCTAATAATCCAACGACTAATAATGGCACCTAAATTGTCGAGCTCGCGGGCGGGAGAGGATTATATAAACAACAACGAAGTCTCACGCCGGACCAATCAGGCAGCGATACGCGGGCCAATGGCGAGTGCTCCTTGTGCGGGGAGGAGTGGGAGG
>NC_057811.1:173153189-173325143 GCF_018294505.1 Triticum aestivum
CTATCATTAATTAGTTAGGGTTAGAGTTCCCAGAACCAGGCTGTCTGGATGCCAAAGGCACGCCAGCACGTTCGGCCACAAAGCTAGCTTGCACAGGCAACAACTCCGGCCACATTTATGTTCTTCCTGCGTGCACAAGTGCCCACAAGAAGCTAAGGAAGTTTAGGCGGGGGACAAAGCTAGGCAGCTCCAGGCTCTGGCCTTGCCATGATAGTTCAGGTCATGTCTTGGAATATCCCCTGCCCCATCGAACTCTACTTAGTCGCTTTCATGCCATCATTGAGCAACCGCATACTACACGCTGCATGAAAATGACTCTTGGTTGTGTGGTGGGCCTTGATCGGCGAGCTTTAATTTGTTCTAAGTGCTGTTCCGGAAGAAGCCTTGTCAGATTGGCTGCCAGGTTTTATAGAAGTACTATCGATGGGTTTTGGAGTTTCAACTTTTAACTTTCAACAGTCCAGTTGCACTAGCAGCTTGCTCCTCGAGCACATCATAGGGAAGCAGCTCCACGTCCCACGCAACGTGCCCAATGCCCGTTTGATCCTCTCACTCACGCACTCACTCAGTCTCTTTAATCTTTATTTTGGGACGCTCTATTCATCTTCAATCATGGCAGTACAGCGAACACAAGAAATAATAAAAAATTACATCCAGATCCGTAGACCACCTAGCGACGACTACAAGCACAGAAGAGTCGAAGGGGTGCAGCCGTCATCGCCCCTCCCTCGCCGGAGCCGGACATAACTTGTTATAGTAGACAGTCAGGAAGTCATCGTGCTAAGACCCCATACAACCAACGCACCAGAACAGCAACCGCCGCTGATGAAGAGCAACTTAGATCGGAAGGATCCAACGTGAAGACACATGAACAAAGACGAACAAAGATCGGATCCGAGCGGATCCATGAAAAACAACCACCGACCGAATCCCGTGAGATCCGCCGGTGACACACCTACACGCGCCCTCTGACGATGCTAGACACACAACCGGGACGAAGGCTAGGCAGGGAGAACCTTATTCCATCTTCAAGAAGCCGCTGTCGTCTCGTCTTCCTGAACAGGACATAAACCCTAACAAAACTTGAAGAAACACCTAAAAAACGGAGCCCTCCTGCCGGCAAGGGCCGTGATCCACCACGCACCCATGGCCTAAGGCCACCAGAGACGTACCAGATTGGCGGCGCCGCCGACGGGAGGCAGAAACCCTAGCCGCCTTTTCTTGAAGGAGAGACAAAGCTTGGAACCAACTATTAGGCGTGTCGGTCTCTTTAATCTTTAATATGGATCAACGAAATTGCAGGCCACACACTACGCTTATATTTTTATCTTCACACCCTAAATGAAACTTTGGATGAGATATTTGTGAAAGCCAAGTACTGCTTCTGTTCAATTTGAACTGTCAAAACGTTTTATATTTGAAAACAGAGGATATACAACATTTCATAATCCATGCCAGTGACACCGACATATTTTTGTTTATAAATTAGATAAGACACCAAGTTTTGATCATTGAGAACAGCGAGTCAGCGGCTCGACCACTAAGGGCATCTTCAATACATGTAACATAATTATTGATAAAATTTGTCAGGTAAGACAACTGATGATGTAGCATAAAATAAAATAAATGGGGAGAGACTAAAGACTGAGTATGTAAATTAATCAACCACCCTTCCACAAGCTCTAAGGTGAAAATTAGAGAGCAAGCACAATTATTCTGTCGCCCCTTATTGGATAGGCTAACTTATTGGAATAGTTGATGATAACTTGTTGGTGATGGCATAAACATTTTTGTGAACAGGATTATACATAAAGAGATGCATGCCCTAAACACACACTCGATCGTGTTGGATACAAACGAGTTTCCCGAGAAGCTAGCCCAAACATCCAAAAGAGCGAGGGAGGGTAGAAATTGTAGGTCAATTCTATTTCTTTTGTTTTTGTTTGGCAAACTGGCCTCTCTCTCTTCCATTTTTTTGGCTGGTGAGGGGTAGTAGCGGACGCGCGGTGGTGGTCGTGTTCTTCTCTTCCTCTCTCCTTCATATGATTATTTTATTTTAATCATCAAACGACAAAGTGGGGGGAGAGTGAAGGAAAGGGGGCAGACCGCCGTTTCCTTTACATCTTTTCCTTGCCGCAATATCATACTCCAATCCAACCACAGCTTTCCTTGCTTAATAATTTGGCAGTTCTTCTCCTCCCTCTTCTCCCACTTATTTACTCCACCTTTGCTTTCGTTGCCACTGTTCCATCTCGTAGGTTTCGTCGTCCCTTGCCACACGAGAGGTTTGTCTGTAGATAAGATAGAGGCGGAATAAAGAAAAAAGCAAGAGAAACGAGAGAGAGCTGAGCAAGAAAGGATAACCTAGCTAGCTAGGTCGGGAGCATGGATCCGGTTACTGCATCCATCCACGGTCACCATCTTCCTCCACCCTTCAACACCCGTGATTTCCATCACCATCTCCAGCAGCAGCAGCTGCATCTCAAGTCGGAGGACGACCATGGCGGCGGCTCTCCGTTCGGAGGCCACGGCACCAAGCACGGCCACGAGGATGACGAGAACAGTGGCAACGGCAACGGCAGCGGCGGTGAGCTTGCTCTGATTTCCCCTTCAGGTGGCGGACTGCAGGATGGAGGCGAGAACGGATCGCGCCGACCGAGGGGCCGCCCGGCCGGGTCCAAGAACAAGCCGAAGCCTCCAATCATCATTACGCGGGACAGCGCTAACACGCTCCGGACGCACGTCATGGAGGTCGCGGGCGGGTGCGACATCTCCGAGAGCATCACGGCGTTCGCCCGCCGCCGGCAACGCGGGGTCTGCGTGCTGAGCGGCGCGGGCACCGTGACCAACGTCACGCTGCGGCAGCCTGCCTCGCAGGGCGCGGTTGTCGCCCTCCACGGCCGGTTCGAGATACTCTCACTGTCTGGCTCCTTCCTACCCCCTCCAGCACCACCGGAAGCCACGGGGCTCACCGTCTACCTTGCCGGCGGGAAGGGGCAGGTGGTGGGCGGCACCGTTGTCGGCTCGCTGACAGCCGCGGGGCCGGTGGTGATAATGTCAGCTTCCTTCGCGAACGCTGTCTACGAGCGATTGCCGTTGGAGGAAGACGAGTTGCTTGCAGCGCAAGGGCAGGCAGACAGCACCGGGATGCTGGCTGCGGGGCAGCAAGCATCTCAGATGGCCGGCGGAGACGTGGATCCAAGCCTCTTCGAAGGGCTGCCACCGAACCTCCTCGGCAACGTGCAGCTCCCGCCTGAAGCCGCCGGCTACAGATGGAACCCAGGCACAGCCGGTGGCCGCCCGTCACCGTTCTAATCACGGCCGCTGGACGGCGCAGCCGCGGCACGTTAGAAAGGTTATTATGTGTTTTAATTAGCTTTCTTCCTTAACGTCGCATCTCGAAGGATTTCCGTGAGAATTATTGCATACCATTTCGGATCTTGTTATATAGCATGTCCGCATCAGGATTGTTTCTGATATGTATCGTTGTCTACATCAGTTATTGTTTCGGTTATATCTTGTGTCTCATAACTGATTTTGCAGTTGAGGTGAGAGGCTAGCACCTTATATTCTTCCTTTTCTTTCTCATGTTCAGATACTAGTCATCAACCTGTGCGACCGCACAGGCTTGCTTAATCTTGAACAATCCATATGGAAAACTGTAGAAATTATAACCAAAAACACATGAATTCTATCAACTTGGGTTGTTTGGTTCACATGATTTGAAAAAACTAAAGAATCCTGATAAACATGGCCAAATTAAAGTCCAACCACATGAAAATGTATTGTTAGATTCTCAATATACCACTACAGATCTTAGTCTTGTTTTTCGTGCATAGAAATTTGAAAAAAGAAAGTCCAAGTGAATGTTAGCATTCCTGCGTTTTCTTTGAAACTAAGATCAAAGGAAATGTCTTCCCTTTTTCCTTTGCCCCATTCATTTGAACTAAATGCATGAATTGTACTATCACAAAAAGTATATATCTATTCCTACTTTTGTCCCTCTACTTCTCCGTTGAACCAAAGAGGCCCTTTAATAGCTATCCACTTACCTAAAAACAGCATTCAGTTGTTTGAATTAAGATGTTTGTATTATTGTTCCTAGACAGTATGACAACCAAGTGACTTTTGATATGTAAGCGCAAGTTCTTTAATTTTACACTATGTACTCCCTCCTTTCCAGTTTATAGGGCTTAATTTAAAAATCTCTTCAACCAAGGGAGATGTTGAATCGTGGAATTAATTCCGTAGTTTGCAAAAATACTTAATTAGTACTCTCATTTTTCTCAAAATTTTATGTATACCGATGCATTAATTACACCACATACATGCATGGCCACTTAATGACCAAGAACTTCCACATGCATTGGCGAGTTTTTTCTTCATCCTTCCATATAGTGATTTAATACACCTTGAAATCTGAACATGTGATGGGCTGGTCATAATGGGAGTATCATAGCTACTCCCTCCTTCCATTTATATAGGGCTTAATGCGTTTTTCAAAACCGCCTTTGACTATTGACAAGATTAATAGTACATGAGATGTATAATGTGAAAATTATATCATTGGAAGCTCCTTTCACATATGAATTTGACCGTATGCTTTGTGTAAGTTGCATGTCATATATTATTACTCTAACATTTGGTCAAAGCTAGCCTCGAAAAACGCATTAGGCCATGTATAGATGGAAGGAGGGAGTGATGCTAACTAGGCTATTTTAATGAGGTGTCATAGAATTAAATGAAGGAAAAGATGGCTGAGTATTATATCATGATCCGTATCATAATAAATGTTGCTATTATGTGTTATGCAGGGTAATAAATAAAGTACTACATGATACTAGTATATGATACTATGCATGAGGAAGCTAGTATCATATATATGCATGATACTAATGTATGATACTCTCCATTACAACTAGCTTAAGTACTAATCCCTCCGTCTAGGTGTATAAGTCATCTTAGGTAGTGTACTGTGACCAAGACGAAGGAAAAAAATGAGAGATTTCAATGCTTATTTGCTAATTAATAGCATTGCATGCAATGAATTGACCACTGCATGTCGTGTCTGAAAGTCTCAAGTCATTGAAGTCATACACGCCCCACATCTTTTATTGATTGGTTCCTTTATTTATGTCAAGAAACAAGAAACAAGGTAAAAGTGAATGCACTGCGTCCAAATGTTTTGGGATTATTTATTTTTCGTAAGATGACTTATACACCTAAACTTATACACCTAAACGGGGGGAGTAGTAGAATTAAGACTTATAAAACGGAAAAACAAACTTTTTGAGATGAGCCTTATAAACCGAAAAGAAGGGAGTATTGTTTCTTCAATCCATAATTGGGATTATTCGTTAAATAACTAGGTGCCGTAAATGCAAATGTTTTCTATCTAGACTACTTTTAAATAACAAATTTCGTTTGAATTTTATTTTGCATAAATAAGATCCCATTGAGCACTCATATATTCCACCAATAACAACCCGGGTATCTAATGGAACATAACCCTCTTGTCACGAGAATCCCGCAGCAAAGAAGTGTGGCTTCCTGGTAAAAAAAGTGTGGCTTGCCAAGTGAATCTGGCCATGTGTGTGTCACCAAGGAATACGAAGTCCACATGCCAAACAAAAATAAAGGAACAAGGTAGATCCACTTATGTGATATTCTTGTGTACGTAGATCTGTTGACCAATAAGCCATACATAACTCACATCATTTGTTTGCCCTCAGATGGATATGTACACACCTTTCTCTGTTGGATGCACTATTATTCTGATTTTAAAAAGAAACATGTCATTTTAGTTTGCTTAGAAATTCTTGTCTTAAGGAAAGGAAATTCCGCCAATAAAAAACACGAATTTATGTACAAATTAGTAATGAATGAGAGCTATTTTGACCAGATGGAAAGTACTCTATGATTTATATATAGATTATTCATAATGCCATGAAGCAACTCTTTACCAGAGGGGAGCCCTTCAAATATCTTACTGGATTACTAAGATGTCATCATGTTTCCCTCCAATATAGTTACGCTAAAACACTAGAAGTAATTTCACACTAGAGAAGGTAGCCAATCCGGCAAGGCATGAGATGTATTGTTTATAAGGGGTAATAATTAAGGAAGATTGTGTAAAATACCAGTAATGTAGCACACGAGCACTTTGCAGTATCTTACATTTTGGGAAAAATGCTTCTATATAAGGTGTTTGATCCTTAGCAGTGGCACTACCTCGCTGGGATTTGTTGAACAAAATCTAAAGGTACCAAGTGTCATTGCATTCAACATTCTAAAATCGAAAACA
The DNA here is from genome assembly GCF_018294505.1 of Triticum aestivum. NCBI lineage: Eukaryota > Viridiplantae > Streptophyta > Magnoliopsida > Poales > Poaceae > Triticum > Triticum aestivum. Next base: position 173,159,494 of record NC_057811.1, read on the forward strand.
CTACAGATGCAAGCATTCATATACACGTGCATACACTCATCCATATGAACGCACACCCTACCCTTATGAGCACCTCCGAGAGGCTGAGCAGGCATATCATCTTGAGATTTTAAGAAGTTACCGTAAGCACCTCGTAGTCGACGTGAACGTCTTCTCCCACTAAACGCGCATCACCGGAAATCATGAAATAAACCCAGGATAAATGTGAGCACCAGGACTTGAACCCTGGTGGGTCGGGGATACCACTGTCCTCCTAACCATCCAACCACAGGTTGGTTCGCATCATGAGACATATTTTCATATTGTATTTATTTGATATTTTTATGTTAACTTTCCCTTTATAAATTTGGTCAGAATATAGAAAGTTTGACTTTTATCTTTCAAAAAAGTTATATACGCACTACATTATGGAATGTAGGGAGTATCTGATATGGAGACCATTGTAAAGCACATTTTCTCTAAATCTGGAACTAACGTATGTGCATAAATTGAAGATCATCATCTTAAGGGCTTGATTTTTAATTAATTCTTAAGGACTTGAATTAACAAAAAGGGAAAAATAGATTAACAACATTTATATGACACGCATAGACAAACAAATCTTTGAGATCCAACCTATCTTAATAATACATCTCACCTAAATAACCAACATTAGGGACCTTTCACTAATCTGACAATATTATGAGAAACAGTAGGCATGAAGTAGCAATGGATATTTGGATGACATTCATTATATAACAGTCACAACTTAGGGCGATACACAATAGTCCCAACTCATCAATGTATGTAGGCATGTATTTCATATATAGTTATACGTGCTTAGAATAAGAACTTGTATAACATCTTTTGTTCTACTCTCCCGTGGCAACAGAGTTCTAATGCAAATATAAGGGTAATTAAGGCGCTACTTTCAATAGTGAACTGGAACAAAGCATTAACACATAGTGAACACATGAACTCCTCAAATTACAGTCATTCCCGGAGAGTATTCCCGTTACTTCACCTTGGGGTCAACGCTACAGAACAATAATAGGTGCATATAAATTACAGATAGGATAAAAAAATTCAAATATATTGAAAACATAATAGGTTCAGATCTGAAATCATGACACTCGGGCTCTATAGACAAGCATTAAGCATAGCAAAGTCATAGCAATATCAATCTTAGAACATAGCGGATACTAGCACTACTGCAGGATGCTGCTAACGTGGCACATGTATCGGAGACCCTTCGACCAAACTGTGTGCGATGCATGAATTGCAAACAGTCGTAATAAAAACCTTCACCAATAATACGAATTGTGTGCTATGGCGGAGACATCAATCATGATTCAGATTTGAGGCGGGTGTGCGATATGTGGCATATAGTTGATCCATACAAACTGCTTGCGATGAGTCAAAACAACAGAAATGGCCAGCCAGATCAAGGTGTGTGCGATATACGACATACAGTTCACTTGGATGAACTGTTTGTGATTAGTCGAAACAACAGAAACGGTGTAACACCCCTGTATTTTGAGCTACAGTAACCCTGTGATTAAGCTAAATCATTTTGCTAAACAGTGTGTTGATCACCTTTGATTCCATATCTCATTTCAAATTCCACTTTGAATTCAAATTCAAATAATAAGTGAAATAAAAAATTCACAAAGATGAAAACTTAAATGTTCTTAATATGGCAAATAATCCATAGATAATTACGGTGGTGAAACCAACATTTAATAAAATGGTTAAGTGCCCTAAAACAAATAAAAAAGAGGGCAAAACAATAATTTAAATGCTTTTTAAATTATAAAAATCGTAAACTAATTTAAGTAAGTGCCAAACTTTTGTGGCAGTGGCCTAATATATATATATATATATATATATATATATATATATATATATATATATATATATATATTACTACTTTAGGTGCAAGTTTTGTATTTTATAAAACTATTTTGTTTTAAAAATAAATAGATACAGAAAACAAATAAAACAAAACAAAAAGAAAAAAAGAGAAAAGGGAAGAGAGCCCCCTGCCCCCCGGGCTTTAGCCCACCAGGCGGCTAAGCCTGCCCCCACCCCGGTTGTCTACCTCTGCTAGAGGGGCCAGGAGGTCGTGGCCACCGCCGATGCCAGCCACCGCCTCGTCCATCGCCGTGGCGGCCATCCACCGCTCCCCCTGGAACCCTAGCTGCCCAGATCCACTCCCCTTCGCGCCTCTCTCTTCCTCTCCGCCATGGTTGCCGCTGTCGTCACCTCCGCTCGCACGCCTGCATAGCCAACGACCGCATCTCGCTGCCCCAACCTATCCAGGAGATCGACAAGCGTCTGCTTCGTCTCCCTCGACCACTAGCTCAAGGCCGGAGCCACCCCAGTGCCGGACCGCGTCGTCATCCTCCTCGGATCGCCGCCAGCCATCTCCCTCGACTCCGGCACGGTACTGCGCTCTCGATCACTCAACGAGCCACCATGAGCTCCCTCGGTGAGCTGTGCCTCCAACCCCTCTGTTTCCCACCATGAGCTCGCTCGCCGCTGTAGTCGCAGCTCGCTGCCACCCCGCTTCGTCGCCGCCATAGCCATTGCTGCTGCAGCTCGCGTCCGAGCTCGTAGTCGAGCTCCTGGAGCCCGTAGGAACCCAACGCGCACACGAACGTAGCCCTACGACGACCCTAGCACCGTTTGCTGTGGCGCCCGACTCCGGCCGCCGCCCTTGCCGCTCACTACCGTTGTTTCCGACCACCCCGGCCCGGCCACCGCCACGGTTTGATGCAACTCGACGCCCGCGAACAAACGCCCCTAGCTACGGGTCCAGAGAACACCCCCTCCCCCAAACCATTTTCCGGCGACGACCGAGCCCCTCCGTCATGGGATTTGCTCACTGGAGCATCTCCGCCGCCGCCACCCACGTGGCATCACCTGGGGCCCACCCCTGGGCCACTACCAGTGGGTCCCAGGGGCCTAGTTGACCATGTTGACTATGGTCAACTGAGCTGACTGGGCGGCCCCAGCCATTGAATAGTGGGGCCCACCCCCTAATTAACTGGGGAGGGGATGATGCGGAGCACCCTAAGGACATCACCATGTCAAGAGTTTGTTTGGAAAGTGACACATGCCACATCTACTTCACATACATAAAGGTGAATCATCCCCTTTACACTGTTCACCTAACCCCTTTGAGGATAGTATACTACTTGACACTCCTCTCGTGTGCATGCATAGGTGTTATCGGAGCGTCACACATGGCGAGGAGGAGTTCATGTGGAAAAGAACGACTACACCATCCAAGAGGGAAGCTTGGAAGCGGAGAAGGAACCGTCAAGAAGAAGGCAAGGTTCCACAACTACCGACGGGTTTCCACGAGAAGGCTGCATACTGTGAGGCATTCAGATACCCCGCGCGCACGGGCCCTTGGACCCTGTGTACATAGGACACCGTGCCAACGGTAGACGCCCGTACTCACGGGCTGAGTTGCCATCTCTTTGGATACCCCGTGCGCACGGGCTCCAATTACCTCGTGCATGCGGGGCTGCCAGCATGCAGCTGTTGGGCTTTGCCCATGTATTACCATTTTGCCCCCACTTATATATACCCGAAGATCAGATCTAGTTGTTAGAGCTTAGCTCATGTATCTCCCCTTGTGGGATTCCTCTTGAGAGAGAAGACTCCATTGTAGTACAAGACCTCCACTTGTGGAGAAGGATTCCCCAAGTGACTCATCAAGACCTCCTAAGGGAGAAGGACTCCCCAAGTGAATCATCAAGACTCTCCTATAGATTTGGATGAACTACCCTTGTTGTTCTTGGATCTTGATGCATCCCATGTATTGCTTGTGATTTGAGGAGTACTTGGTGTCGATCTTGTCCAATAGAGTGTTTTCCCCTTTGATTTCTTCATGTTTTCCCCTCGTGTTCTTCGTGTTCCTCCTCGAATCCACCTCCAATTCGTGAACATGGGGCCACCTAAGGTTTTGCCCTACATCAGCTGCCCACTTGCTAGTATTAGTAGTGGCAAGAGGTGCTTCAGCGTCCGTTGACTCATCGATTTACGTCCAGGTCGGCATCCTCGTCGGATGCATATGCTAGAACGTTGGTTAAGTCCTCGACAGTAGTTACTAGATGAGTGGAGGGTGGTTTGAAAACTCCACCCTTTCCAGATTTCTCCCAGATCTGATCATAGACGGAGGTCCGATCATCTAAGACAACGAGGCTCTGAATCCGATCTAACATCTCGTTCAAAACTGCCTTGTCGGCCTAACCCATATCTTGACATGAGGTAGGGTTTAGCCGAAGTTTGGCCAAGGTTCCACCTGACATGACCTTGACAGTTTCGCCGCCTGAACTTGACATCTGGCCCAGCAAGATAATGATCGGCTCCGAACGTAAAGATGGATCCGATGAGCGCTTTGTGCCATGGTCCTGATCCAGATGGAATCTGAGATCGGCACATCAGCGTCCGCGGAGTCCTCGGACTGGTCTGACACCCAGCTTGAGAATGCAAGTTCGCTGCAGACATCCACAACATATTCCATGTTTCCAAACTTGATGCTCTGTCTTGGAGCAAAAAAATTGATCTAGTCAAGTGTCGGGGGGTGACCCCCGGGCAGGCAACGGAACCCGGATCCCTTTTTAAAACATCGGGGCAAGCTAGGCCCCTCAACCCGGCTCGTCAACCTACTGACTCCCCAGCGCGAGCCGGCCGGGTGCCGCGACCCGACTCAGTCGGCTAGCACATGTCGGCTGACCACAAGAAGACAACTCCCGACGACAAGCAAGCATGGCTACATTGCTCCTTCCTTTACGCGGCCCAGGCGGGCGTGGCTACAGTGTGCCCTGCGCCCCCGCCCGGGGCGGGCGGTGTCCAGGCGATGCAACCCTGTAGTTGGGCGGCGCCAGCCGCCCCGCGACGTGGGACGCGGCGTGCCACAGTGCCGGGCTGCCGGCCGTACCCGCGCCCGGCGGCGCCGGTACCGCCCATGCCCAGCGGACCCGGTGAGACCCTCACCCGGCGGACCCAACAGCCCCCACCGCCGGCTCGCAGACGATGACACCAGGGCCTCGCGCCCCTGTAACATTACCATTGTAACCCCGGGGGCAGCCTATAAGACCCCCCCGGTACCCCTCCATGCAGGGGGTTTAGCTCGGTCACCCGATCAGTAGAACACACTCCCACACACACATACGAGGCAGGACAGAGGACCAGTTCCCTCTTCCTCCTCCAGCCGAACAGCTCCAGGAGCAACTCTGTAACCTAGTGTATATCATCCATTCTGCACGTTTAGGGGTGTTACCTCCTCCGGGGGCCCCGAAACTAGGTACGTCTCGTGTCACACACTAGCACGTACCAACCTCGCCTCTGGAACCCACCAGCGTCCTCACATAAGCCCCCACTTTTAGCCATCCCATGGCATCTGTCGTGAGATCACCATGACAATTGGCGCCCACCGTGGGGCCGCTCGCGGCATCGGCCAGAGTCAAGTTCCAGACGAGGCCCTTCACTACTCCGGCAAGCGCATAGTGCATGGTGTGGCCCCACCATCTGGCACGGGCGCTGCCGGATTCGCCGTAGGCTCCATCGTCCCCTTCGGCACGTTTCGCGTCTTCATCGCGCTCGTCCCCGACGAGTACCCCAATGGGGTGCTCAACATCACCGACTCCCCCATCCCCGCCGGTTGCACCGTCTCCAGCGATGTGGCAGATCTCTACACCCGCGTAGAGGTGCTGACCACTGGCTCTACCTCCTCGTCTACCAGTGCCAAGGCTGCCACGGCCAAGGTGGCGGTGCCTCGCGCCAACCAGGCTAACCCGCTGCGCGCGACGCTGCAGAACCTCAGCATCCCTATCGCCACCAACATCGACAACACTCTGGCCAGGGCTCGGCTCAACGAGGAACGCGTGCGCCTGCTGGACGAGTCCACAGCGCTTGCTGCTACGCAGCGCCAGCTAGGGTCTGCCCAGCGGGAGCGCGATGCTGCCTACAGCTTCACGCTGATCATGGCCGAGCCGAGCCGAGTCGCTGAGGTGCGCGCACGGGGAGGAGCCCTCGGTCGCACGCTGGGCGTGGTCCGCCCGTCTACGACACCCCCGTCAAGAACATCTGCGCCACGGAGGCTGCCATGATGGACTTGGAGTCACTGCGGGGCGAAGAGCTGTTGCAGTGGCAGAAGCGCATCCGCGGGCTTCTCGCTGCTGTGAACGAGCAGCAGAAGCGCCTTGAGGCCCCCGCGACATCTGAATCGCGCCGCTCCAAGGACCCCGACCTCCGGGACACACAACAAGCATCTTCTCCGCGCCCTAGCGAAGCCCAGTCCGGGAAGACCCGGAGCGGTCAGACCCTGTGTGACCGCGCCATGACGACCGGCGAAGAACAGGGCAACGAATCGGCTCCAGATGCTCGGCACCGGCAAGATCTTCCCCCGCCATCCACCGCCGTGCCCGGCCGACTTCGACCGGCCCGGCTGACCGTGACCCAGTCGCTAGCCGGCTGGGCCAGTGTGACATCAACAACAACGACGCTCGCCACCGCATCGAGCAGCTGGCTCTCTCCGTCGAGCTGGAGGAAGATGACGCGGTCGGCCCAAGCTGCTTCGGCCTGCGCAACCGCGACGAGCCCTTCACCAAAGGGTTCATGCTCCCCCACGACACCCCCAAGTACAACAGGACCGCCAAGCCAGAGGATTGGCTCACTGACTACACCACCATCGTAGGCATCACGGGCGGCAACCGGTGCCTGGCCGTGCGCTACCCCCCCTCATGCTGGAGGGCTCAACCCAGACGTGGCTAAACAGCTTGCCGGCTGGCAGCATCAAGTCCTGGCTCGACTTCGAGTAGGCATTCGTGCGCAATTTCATCGGCACCTACAAGCGGCTCGGCCGGCCTCGCCGGCTCACCATGTGTGTTCAAGGGCCGGAGGAGATCGGCCGCCAATACCTCACGCGCTGGACCGAGCTCCGGAACAACCGCGAGGGGATCCATGAGGTCCAAGCCATCCAATACTTCATGGATGGGTGCCGAGACGGCACCCTGCTCAAGCACAAGCTTCTGCGCTCTGAGCTGACCACCATGGCCACGCTCATGGCCACATGCGGACAAGTACACCATGGCCAATGCCGCCATGAAAGTTCAATTCATGGTGGACGACGCCGACAAGGCGTTGCTGGCGCCACCCTCCAAGCCGGCTGGCGAGAGCAGCCGCAGTAGAACAACCACCCCGGGCACAAACGTAAGGGCGAGCAGCCGGCTCCCCGTTACGACAACCGCCTTGTTGCTGCAGCCGAGCAAGCGCCCCCTGCTGATTAGGGCGGTGGCCGGCGTTAACGAACCGGCAAAACCGCCTGGCAACCCACCATGATCTTCGAGCAGATGCTTGACGCTCCTTGCAAGCACCAAAGTGGCGCGAGGCCGTCCACGCACACGCTTCGGCAGCGCACCATCACTTAGCGCCTGATGAGGGGCGATCTCCCTCCGCCTCCTCTGACACCGGGTGCGGAGCAGCCGCCTCCGCCCTCTCCGCCTCTGCCCAACGGTTGACTCCATGCGCGCTGACGCCTTCCCCAACCCGAACGCCTGCAACATCGTCTTCACCAGTGAAGGTGGCGACAAGCACAGCGAGGCCGGCTGGCACGAAGTGAACACCGTGGTCCCGGCCGTGCCTGAGTACATGCACTGGTCGGATCATCTGGTCAGCTAGACCCAGGAGTACCACCTGGCTGTCATGCCCAGGCCGGGTGGCTACGGCCTCGTCCTCGACCCCACCATAGTCACTGAAAAGCGCATTTGTCATTTCTCGCGTGTCCTGATTGACGGCAGCGGCAGCATCAACATCCTCTCCCCCGATACCATGACCAAGCTTGGGATCGAGGCGAGGTAGCTGGAGCCTACCCGGACGGTGTTTCACGGCATCGTGTCGGGTCTCTCTCGCTCTCTGATCGGCCGAATCCGGCTTGACGTCCTATTCGGTACCAGCGACCACTTTCGGTGCGAACCCATTTGGTTCGAGGTGGTGGACCTGGCCAGTCCCTACCACACGCTGCTGGGCCGGCCCGCGCTGGCAAAGTTCATGGCGGTCCCCCACTATGCTTACCTGAAGATGAAGATGCCGGGTCCAAAGGGCCTCATCACCGTTGTAGGCGACTACAAGAAATCCTTGGAGTGCGCCCGAGCCGGCTCCAAGCTGGCCGAGTCGCTGGTCGTCGCCGAGGGGACGTGCCAGCTCGACCAGATTGTGGCTGGCTGGTGAGCAGCCGGCCATGCCGGCTCCACCCGAGGAGTCGGTTGGCGAGGCCTCGTTCCAGCCATCCAAGGACACCAAGAAAGTCCCGCTCAACCCGGCTGACTCCAGCTATAGCCAGTACGTTGTTGTGGGCGCCCGCCTCAGCAGCAAATAGGAAGGCGAGCTCTTTACTTCCTCCATGAGAATCGGGATATCTTCGCATGGTCCCCCAAGGACATGCCAGGTGTTCCGAGGAAGTACGCTGAGCACAAACTCCACGTCTACAAGGATGCCAAGACCGTCCGTCAACCCCTACGCCACTTTTCTGAGGAGAAGCGAAGAACCATTGGTGAGGAGATCGCCTGGCTACTCACCGCCGGCTTCATCATGGAAGTTTTCCACCCCGAGTGGCTGGCCAATGCAGTCCTCGTACGGAAGAAGAACAACACTTGGCGCATGTGTATCGACTACACTAGCCTGGACAAGGCCTGCCCCAAGGATCCTTTTGCCCTGCCGCGGATAGATCAAGTGATCAATTCCACAGCCGGCTGCGAGCTCCTATCCTTTCTAGACACCTACTTCGGCTACCACCAGATCAAGCTGGACCTAGCTGACGCCCTCAAGACAGCCTTCATAACCCCTTTGGGGCTACTGCTACATCACCATGTCATTCGGCTTGAAGAATGTCGGCACCACCTTCCAGCGTTGCATGCAGAAGTGTCTGTTGCACCAACTCGGCCAGAACGTGCATGTCTACGTCGACGAAATCATGGTGAAGACTAAGCAGCACGTCACGCTCCTAGCCGACCACAAGGAAACCTTCGCCAATCTACGTTGGTACCAGATCAAGCTCTACCCAAAGCAGCGTGTGTTCGGCGCGCCGGCCAGCCAGCTACTCGGCTTCCTCGTCTCGGAGCGCGGCACTGAGGCCAATCCGAAGAAGATCAGGGCCATCGAGTGCATGCGCAAGCCGTCTCGGCTGCGCGTTATCCAGAAATTCACCGGCTGCTTGGCCTCCCTCAGCCGGTTCCTCAACCGTCTGGTCGAGAGGGCACTGCCCCTGTATTGGCTGATGAAGAAGACATTGGCGTTCGAGTAGAACGACCAGGCAGACGAATCCTTCCGCAACCTCAAGCCCATGCTCTCCACCGCACCCGTCCTGGCCACGCCGGCCGATAAGGAGCGACTTTTGCTGTACATCGCCGCCACCTCGCCGGCGGTCAGCATGGTGCTGGTGCTCGAGCGCCCAGGGGAGGGCAAGATTTAGCCGGTCCAGTGTCCGGTGTACTACCTGAGCGTGGTGCTCTCCGCTTCCAAATAGAACTACCCCCACTACCAGAAGATGTGCTACGGCGCGTACTTCACCGTCAAAAAACTGAAGTAGTACTTCCAGAGCACATTGTCACCGTGGTGAGCAAGACCCCCATCGGCAAGATCATGGGTTGCCAGGATGCCTCCGGCTGGGTGGCCAAGTGGGCCATCAAGCTAGCCGGCCATACAATCCTCTATGAGCCTCGCACCACCATCAAGTCCCAGGCGCTGGCTGATTTCCTCGTCGACTGGACAGACACCCAGTACCTTCCACCGGCATCATACTCGACGCACTGGCGCATGCACTTTAACGGCTCTAAGATGCGCTCCGACTTGGGAGCCAACATCGTGCTGTCTTCCCCCAAGGGCGACCGGCTGCGGTACGCGCTGCAGATCCACTTCGCCGCCTCCAACAATGTCGTCGAGTACAAAGCCCTCGTGCACGGCCTCCGATAGGCCAAAGAGATCGGCATCCGGCGCATCCTCTGCTATGATGACTCGGACTCGGTGGTGCAGCAAGTCCCCGGCGAGTGGGACGCCAGAGATGCCAACATGGCAAGCTACCGCTTCTAGGTCCAGCAGCTCACCGGCAGTTTTGATGGATGTGAGTTCCTCCATGTCCCCCGCACGGACAACGTGGCCGCCGACACGCTAGCCAAGATAGGCTCTACCCGACAAGCCATCCCACCCGATGTCTCCCTCGAACACCCCGTCCGTCAAGCCATCTCCTGTCAGGACCGGATTTCCGGGATATTAATTTCCCATAGAACGGCCTTTGTGCTCACCAGCCCCAGGATTACTGTTAGCTGATGAGGCACCAACTTGATACAAGAATTCCAAGCAAAGTACAAAATATGTAGTACAAGACCATTGTGGCCTAGGAGTACAACACTTGGTTTCTAGTGGTTGATGGCGGAAGCGGTTTGTGGTTCATCTGCGTCTATGGGACTCCATTTCCCACAAGAACAGCTGACCAGGATAACTCCTATCTTCGCGAGGCTGCTATCACCTTTACATGGGTTCCGGGGCTGTCATTGCGATGCTTATCTCCAAGCAGGGAATCTGGCCAAGACAATAGCCAGGGACAAGCCAGTGAGTACGTTTGAATGTACTCGCAAACATTAAGAACACGGGTATAATATAACAAGGAATAATCATGCTCCGAAATATTTATGATCATAACATCTATCACGAAATAAGCGAAATCCGAGATGCACGCGTGCGGGAAAAATATGGACATGCAATACGGGGGTAGTAATTGAATGCACTGATCGAGTATCTGAAATGACTCCTCGAAAGGGTGCAAATAAATTAACAATGCCGCAGTCGGGCGCCTGAGCGACACCACATAAAGGGCTTATAAAGGATAATTAAATAACAAACATGCCGCAGTCGGGCGTCTGAGAGACACCGCATAAAGGGCTTATAAATAATAAAGAAATGACGAACATGCCGCAGTCGGGCGTCTGAGCGACGCCACATAAAGGGCTTATAAAGAAAAATTAAATAACAAGCGTGCCGCAGTCGGGCGTCTGAGCGACACCACATAAAGGGCTTAAAATAAATAAATAACAAACATGCCGCAGTCGGGCGTCTGAGCGACACCACAGAGAGGGCTTATATAAGAAATAATCACATTGAATATCCAGGAGGTAGAACCGTCCCAGGGATACTCAATAATTCAAATAATGTAAATGGTTAGTCCATAATAATAAACATAATCCTCATACATCATAGGTCATAAACAAAGTTCTAGTCTAGCCGTTTCTCCATCCGAAGACCGTCACTAAATTCTAGTTTTAGCCGTTTCTCCATCTGAATACCGTTACTATGATCCAGTTTAGCCGTTTCTCCATCCGAATACCGTCACTAGACCCATCTCAAACTGAAGTCCTTACCCATGAACATGGCTATCTGAATAGATATAACCTCTGCAGAGGGTGTACTCTTTACCCACGAGTAACGGATTTATTTAGTCCATCGGGACTAATTCCGCCTACGGCCTTTTAATTGAAAACACGCCTGACCTGCATACACCATCTTAACTTACCGGTGTCTGGAATCACCCACGACACCTGTCAAGCAAAACTCTAAGTGGGGAGGCTACAACCTCGACGTAGCATGGGATCAAATTTATATCGCGCGCTCTAAGGGGTGCCCCCCTCTCGGTCCCAACCGGAAACACCCATGCCCCCGGACCAGGTGGCATGCCTGCCGGATGCATCCGGTATCTTCCACCATGGCCTCTCTGTACGGTGTGTGCTTTGGAAAGGGGTTGACAACTTACTGAACCATACCCTACCTGCGGCAGGGACAAGTGGTAGTACAAACAAGAAGGGGAAGTTACTAATCAAGTCTCGACCTACGGCCGACTCAGGAGGTCCAAGTATTCTCCGAATGATTAGCACAACCGATAAATTCCCATGATAGACAGAATCACCGCTCATCAAACCTCATCATGCCATACCGGACACACCCGTCCCGACGAGGAACTAGGGACAAGCTCGTGTCTACCCAAGACCACGACTTTCCCGGCTTCCCGCCGGTATGCATGAAAAGCTCGCGAGAATGATCACTATCACCAGCATAACCATACTAACAGTAAGGCATCTCCAATATGCACTCATGCATGTGACTGTACCGATGCATAGAAAATAATGTATGCTCCAAGTCACAGTGGTGTTGCAACCGTATCAAAACACCACACAAAAATATTATGCCAGAGTTCAGAATGCTTGCCTTCAAGAGTATGCAAAGGGTGCACTTTTTGGAAAGCTTTCCTCTCTCTCCATTGCCTATTTTGAAAAATATTCAAATAACAAATATTTCAAAAACAGTACAAAAAGTTGTCTCAAATATTTTTTAAATAAATCTTAAAATAAACTAGACGCAATTTGAGAGAGGTAGGAAAAAGAATCAACTCATTTGGAGTTTTATTTTAAAAGATATAGCCAGTCAAAGCTGAGTCAAAGTTCTGTTTTTAATAAAAACCAGAAAAAGAAAACGTTTCGGGGGAGAATACGCTTTTGAAGCATAGGAGACGTACTCCGGGGTTTTACGCGACCACTTAAGCCAGCGTGGGTGGCGCGGGGGTCACTGATAGTGGGTCCAGAGGGCCCACTGGTCAGGTTTGACCATTCCCCCCTCTCCCTCCTCTTCCTCTGCCCGAACGGGGCGGGACTCCGGCGATCGCTGGCGACAAACGGCGGCTCCTCGAGGGCACCTGAGGGCAGGGATGGACCCACCAGACCGGGGCGGTCCTCTCGGTGGTCGTTGGGTCGACGGTGGTGGGAGGAGTCGCCGGCGGCGAGCTCCGCGGCGGAGGGGGCTACGGGAGTGAAGTGGGTTTTGGGCTCCGGTGGTTTCCGATCGAGGCTGAGGCGCTGGGCAGCTCCGCAAGAGCAAGGGGGAGTGAGTGGTGGCGCGGGATGGGCGAGGGAGTGCCTGGTTGCGACGAATGGCACCGGAAGGCAGCGGCGGCCGAACCGGCCGGAGTTGGGGGAGATGGCCTCTTCCGGTCAATCCACGGCTAGGGGAGCACTAGGGGGCAGCCTGAGGTCGCCTGAGTGCTCGGAGGGGCTCGGGGCCTCCTTTTATAGGCGTTTGAGGCTGGTCCCGCGGCGGCTGAGGATAAGATCGCCGGCGACCGTCGCTCTATAGCCGCAGGGCGACGTGGCGGCGACGAGCGCGTGCCGACGGGCTCCAGGATAAACTCGAGCTGTTCACAGGGGCAGCTGGCGCGCGCGGGTGGCTTGGGCGGCGCCGTCCATGGCAGGGGCTCACTGCTGACGCCGGCGTGCCGCCAAAGGCCCTGACGGCGGCGCTGTAGGGCGCCAGGGGCGGCTTGGCTGGTACAGGCGAGTGGGCGAGGCTAGTGCGCGGCTCTGCAGGCGAGCAAGGGCCAGGGGCGGGGCGCGGCGAGGGCGGCAGTGCGACGCGGCGATGCGGTGCGCGCGCGTGCAAAACGTGCGCTCTGGGCGCGCCCAGAGTACGCACGGGACGTGCTCGACGGAAGGCCAGGGCAGCCTAGAGTGCTGGAGTGAGGCTGGCAATTAACAGGATTAGGTTAGGGGTAGCTAGGGTCTTAATGGACAAGGTTGCTGGGTCAGTGGAGCAAGATCATAAGGCAAACTAGGAAACATGCCAAAACTGTCCATGAACACAAGGTGTTCGACATAATGTTAAGTGCATTTAGGCAACTCTTGGAGTGGCCAAAATCTCCAGATCAGGGTCTCCCTGGATGTAGGTGATGATGGCAAGATCATTTGGGCAAAACCAGAAACTTGCTAGTGCAAGTTTTGCAGAACTACAGTTTTGGACAGAAAGAAAAAGGTCTCATTGCATGCACTTTAAATCCTCCAATGGGTCCACTCTCCTGGACTTAAGGGTTTTGTAGGGAGGGCTACAAGCAAGAAAAAGCTCATGGGCACTAGAGCAAAATAAAATAGGGTTGCAGTGCAAATCACCAAACTGGACCAGAATGAAAAAGAGGTTGATTCACTCAAATGTTTCAAAGAACATCACTGGGTTTTTGCATGAAGTTGAATTGTATGCATCTACTGACATCTCCAAACACTTGGAAGAATTTTTAAAGAAATATTTAAATAGGTTGCAGTGCAAAAATGTCTACTGGACCAGATTGGAAAAGTTGTTGTAGAGCTCAAAATCTCCAATGACCAAAAGATATTTTTGCATAAAAGTGATGTGGAAACATCACATGACATCCCCAAATTTTGGTGAAATTTTTAAAAGCATTTATCAAATGGTTGCAGTGCAAAACAGGCTCCAAATTTATGAAAGATCATTTTAAAAGAGTAAAGCTCAAGAAAAAAAATAAACCTTGCAATTTAAATCCACTGGTAAAGAATTGTTTCATAGAGAGAGCATACAAGTCCAATAATATTTTTGGAAAGTTTCCACTTGAGGTAAAAATCCACAATATCAAAAGGGTAAATCTTGACAAATGGAAAAGTTTAATTTCCTGGCAAATTTTAATTAATAAAACAAGGTCAAAAATTTTGGGGTGTCACATCTCCCGACTGAGAGTCCATCTTCATCCTGGATGACCCCGCCGCGACCCTGTCCACCCCTGGAGATCCCGGCCCTAGCACGGGGGCTTCCGTCTCGGCCCCAGTGGCTGTCAGCCCTGACCCGGCCCCGGGGACTGCTGGTCTTGGCTCGGGGGCTGCCGGCTCCGATCCGGGGGCTGCTGACTTGTAACAGCCCCAAAATTGGGTTATCAATTTTTGTGCTGTTATTCTCTCCTGGCACTCATTTTCAAAATTTTCTCCTGAGTTTACTGGATGACCCTGAGAAAATTTTGTCATTTTCAACCTTTCAAAATCCTGCTCATGTCTTTTTCAGTGGGCAAGACCTCATTTGCATCAGCTCAATTCCTCTTAAACCCTAATTCCAAATTTTTGGAATTTGGATATGCTCTTGTGATTACAAAGGAGCCACCATTTTCCTTGTTCTGTTGATCCTCCCAATTGATCCCAGAGATCATCCTATCTTTCTTAACCTTGGATATCCAAAAATATTGCTAAGTCCAATGCAATATTTTTGAATTATGATTTATTCCTTTTCTTGGCTTTCTGAGGAATAAAATCCAAAGGCATATCTAGCCATCTCCTAAATTCATGAGAATTGGTGGAGTTGATGCTTATGCCTAATCCAAGCTCTGGCAAGTATATTGGCCATAATTAAATAAGGAAAATTTCCTTTTCCTATTTAATGCCAATATTGCATTTCTGCCAATTTCCAAAGGAACTACTATTTTTATAGCAGAGAAAATTCCCACATAAATTGTGGAGCTTGTCCTTGCTATATAATCACTAGTTCCATCCTAATATCATGATTCCACAGTTCAAAATTTGGCACATGATCCAATGCAAGTTTCTGCCTTTTCTGAAATTTTGCAAAGGAAGTGCTTTATTGTTAAGTCCAATTGAGCTGCTATTTGGCAGGGTGTTTAACATTGTTAAATAACCCATGGATACCAAAGATGAGCTCAATCCATTCACCCTAGCTCCCTGTGCAATTTTTCAAAGTTTCTGACCAGAACACAAGTTTGTGAAGGAAGTGCCTTCATAGTGTTTCCAAATGGGATGAAAGTTTTCCATCCTCTCAAGTATCTCAAATCATTATCCTCCACCCAAATTCAGTGCATTTCATTGAACTATGTCAGCACAGGAGCAATTCTTGTTTTCTGTCCAAATTTTCAGTTTGTGAAGCAAGTGCATTTTATCTTGCTCCATTATGGCTGATAATTGTTCTAGGCCTTCTCCTACTCATATAACCTATCTCCACAAGATTTGGGCTCATTTCATCTGGCCAATTGCCCTGAGGATTTTTCTGAAGTTTTTGGACAGAAATGATAGCTGTGAAGGAAGTACCATTTTGGTAAGTCCATTTGGTATGAACTTTTTACAGCATCATGGTATGTCAAAATCATCAGGCTTTGCCAAGTTTTAGCCTAATCCATCACTCCTAGTGAGTGCCTCATCATGATTCAGTTTCTGGGTCAGATTTGGTAGTTGTACAGCAACTATGGTAAATAGTTGTCCATTTTACCTCAAAACTCCCAGGACCATAGTCCTTTCTACCCCAAGCCTCCCGGACAACCATTTTACCTTTTACCCTCTCTGGTTTAATCTCTGGAGTGTGGCCAAGTTTGCAGCAGCAAACTTGTGGAGCTTGGTTTACTCATCTCAACTTGTCTCTGCCCGTTTCTTTACCATGGTAATACTCCACGCTGGAAGGACTACGCGGTAGACATGAACTTACATCAGTAAAAAAACCAGAGCGCACCATGCCAGTGGTGACTACCTGGGCAGCCAGCCAAAACGGTGGTCTAGCCACTGTTGTCATCGGCATCGCTGCTCCGACCGTCTCTGGCCTCGCCATTAATGTCCTACAGTTCCCCCTCGCCGTCGCCTTCCCTCTGGACCTTTGGACCTCTGGCCCCCTTCGTTTTCTTCTCCGGCGAGCCGTGCCAACGACCGAAACAGTGTGCTCCTGTGCATCGTCGCCTTCCTCCCCGGTGTCCTCTTCCTCCGTTCGTCTCCGAGCGCTGCTCGTCTCCGTGAGCCTCTGGCGCTCGTCCACTTCCCTCCTCATCGGCTTCCCCCTTCCCCCCGTGACTGCTGCGGCCGGCAGAGCCTCGGCGGGATGCGCTCGGCGGAGACCAGCTCGGGTGCCTTTGCCTCGGCTATAAATAGCCCGCCCTCGAGCCTCTGGAGATCATCAGTAGCCTCTCCCCACCTCTCTACGCCTCCCCAACACCTCCTCTCGTCCCCGGAATCGCTCCTCGACCTCCACCGTCGCCATAGCCGCCGCCTCGGGTCTCCCCCGATTCCGGCGATGCCATGCTTCCCTCTCTGTTCTCTCACCACCACCGCATCCCGCATGCTCCAGTGAGCCGCCCCATAGCCTCGGCTTCCTCTCTCCCTCACCAGAACCCCGTGTTCACCGGCGGCCGAACCCACCCTCCGCCGTGGGCCATGCAGCTCCCTCCCCGGTGTTCCTCGGCGGAAGCTAGCACCACCCCGAGGTGCCCCTCGCCGGCCTGAGCATTTTGGTAGGTCGCACGACCCGCGAGGTGGCCGGAGTCGCCGGCGATCCTCGTCGGGGCGATCCCCTGCCTCGTCTCGTCGCGCCCCCGAGCGTGAGGAAGAAGAAGGCCAGGCGGGCCCCGCCCAGCGTTGACCCTGTCTCTGGGCCCCGCCTGTCGGCCTCTGCACGCTGACCGGGCCGGCTCGCTGAGCTGGCATAAGTGGAGACGCCCCGCGCGAATGCGCTTTCATTTCTCGAAAGCGTACTTCGTCGCGGCTTCAGAGAGAAATGCGTTTTCGTTTTCTAAAAACGTACTTTCTGTCGCTTGCGGTCAGTAATGCGCTTTCCTTTAGCCGAAAGCGTATTCTTCCTCTTCTTTGGGCCAGAATGCGCTTTCCTCTCTGGAAAGTGTATTTCTGAGAAAGATGCGATCTGTTTTTCTGTCAGGGGCCAGTTTGTAAGGATTTTCTTTATAGATAGGTCCCTGGTAGTTAAACGGTCATATCTTTTTACCCGTAGCTCCGAATCAGGTGATTCCAAAGCCCACGTCTTCGTTTCGTCGAGCCCGTTCCATTGATCTCATTTTCATAATATTTTCACACAGTGAAAATGACCTTTTTGCCCTTGCCCGTAAACAGCCCCCTCCGAGAAGGAACTGTTTCCGGCAAATCTTTTCGCGATCATTTCGCACTTCTTCCCGGAATATTTGTCGACCCCCAGGCAAGCCAACCTCTTATCATGAGCCCCGAACGTGCATGTTGACTTTGCTTGCACCTTGTGTGTGTGTAGTTGCAGTTGTTTCACATCATTTTCGTCTGCAGTTATTATGCCTGTTATGCATGCTTGTGTTTTCATGATATCTTTTGCCATGCTAATTAAAATGTTTTTATTGATAATGCCATGTCACTACTCTACTTTATTTGCATGTCATCGTTATACAATGTTATGAGGATTGTAATGCACCGTTGATATGCTATTACTTGGTATTGTCATGTTCTTTATGCTATAGCTGTGCACTTGAGTAGTTCAATATTTTGTTCATGCAATCGTATGCTGCATGTTCATTGTTGCATTCATGTTCATGATGATGGAGAAGGAATTAAAACTACTTAATAATAACAAACCTCCTCCGTCATCGATGGGATCGAGTCATAGTGCCACCAAATCGAACTTTTTCAGTGTAGCCACATTTGCCTTTGTGGGAAGGCCTTAATGCGAGCTATTGTCGTGACCTCTCGCCGGTGCCTCCCACTAGGGAAGGTTATGGGCGTGCTTACCCTGATCAGGTAAGCGGACATAACCTTGTGTGCTCGTTTTTGAGATTTTTGGTACCAGTCCCCGAGTGGGAGTGTCCCCGAGTGGGAGTTGACCACGACGGTGGTCGGGGTGTCTTTGGTAGACACGGGGCCACCCAGGACCAGCCCGTTGGGGATTGGGTCGGAGTGGCCGGGAGAGCGTCATGGCAGTAGGTTGGTTTCGTCGGAATGCAGTTGGTCCACCCGAATGGGATGACGAGGCCATGGGTTCCGTGGTGTGGGTACAGTGTGCTACCTCTGCAGAGTGTATAAAGTCCATCGATAGCAACAGTTCGTAGTAGGTCCCACTATCAGGTCTTGGTTGAAATGGAGGACAAACCGAAATAGTTAAGTTGGTAAATAAATATGTGATAACAAGAATATGGTAACTTGAACTATGAGATAGTCGTGAGAAGTCACGACGATGTTTTGATATGATCACGAGACGAGATCTCGATAAGTGTTGGAGACCAAGTGTTGGTTATGGTTGTGATCGCCGGAAAGATCACCGCTCGGTTGCGAGGCAACACGTTGGTAAGAGAGTCCGAGGGACTCGGTGCACAAGTTTGGTTGCATTGCATGAGTAATATGTTGCATTTAAAAACCAAGGCAGAACATAAGATGGTTGCATAAAGTTAACATGCTATGTCTGCATTGGATATATATTCGGTAGTTTATTTTCAGCATAGTTTCATGATGCCATGCCATGCTTCGATTGACATGTTAAATTATGCCATGATTGAGATGATATGCTTTGCCATTGCCATGTTAGAAGCATGATCTGATATGCCATGTCATTGCCATGTTAGTAGATGTTATGATTTGGTTCATGCTTAGTTGAATTTTTATCATGCCATGTTTAGTAATTGATATGAGATAGGTTGTTGCATGCGCTTGGTTCTTGCTTTGTCTTCTGCTTGTTTGGATGCTATGTATTTGGTTGTCTTGCAAGTACATTCAATGTACTGACCTGGTGTGTCATGCCAGTTTTGTAGGTCGTACCCGTATTGCTCGCTTGATCCGTCGTGCTAGGCCGTAATCTTGCCAGTCCTGTGAGTTGTGGAACCCAACCAGAGTTGTTATGCTGCCAAACCAAGACTTCCGCCGCCATTTTTATCAGACTTCCGCTGTCATTTAATAGCCTTAGGGCTATGCCAGATAATTGTATTCATCAATGATGTAATCTCATATACATGTATTTGATGAATATTTTTGTACCTGGAATGTTGTATTATGGACCTGTCGTGCGTCAGGTGTTATCCTGGGCTGACGTGCGAAGGCCCCCTGCTCCATGCGGATCGGGGTGCCACATGACTCCACCCCAGAACCCGTCCAAGTGGACATCTTCACAGTGGTGACGGACCCGTCTTGGGCCCAACCAATCCCCGCCTTCCTGGAGAGCGGAGCGCTTCCCATGGACGAGACCGAGGCTCGACAAGTGCAACGTCGGGCGTCGGCCTACAACATCATCAACCACGAGCTCGTTAAGCACAGTGCGACAGGCGTGTTCTAGCCCTACGTCGAGCAGGACAAAGGGATTGAGATCCTCCTCGACATCTACCAGGGCGAGTGAGGGCACCATGCCGCCTCGAGGTCCATGGTGGCTAAGGCTTTTCGCCATGGATTCTACTGGCCCATGGCCCTAAAAGACACCCGTTCGCTAGTCCTCAAGTGCGAGGGCTGCCAACGCTTCAGCAAGTGCAGCCACCAGCCGGTCTCGGCCCTCCAGACCATCGCGATCACCTGGCCCTTTGCCGTCTGGGGGCTAGACATGGTGGGGCCCTTCAAAACCTCCCGCGACAGCATGACACACTTGCTGTTGGCCATCGCCAAGTTCACCAAGTGGATCGAGGCGAGGCCTGATGTCTACTACGCAACCTTTCTTCTTGTAGTCGTTGTTGCGCCTCCAAGTGCAGAGTTTTGTAGGACAGTAGCAAATTTCCCTTGAGTGGATGACCTAAGGTTTATCAATCCGTGGGAGGCATAGGATGAAGAAGGTCTCAAACAACCCTGCAACCAAATAACAAAGATTCTCTTATGTCCCCAACAAACCCAATACAATGGTAAATTGTATAGGTGCACTAGTTCGGCGAAGCGATGGTGATACAAGTGTAATATGGACAGTAGATATAGGTTTTTGTAACCTGAAAATATAAAAACAGCAAGGTAACTAGTAACAAAAGTGAGCAAAAACGGTATTGCAATGCTTGGAAACAAGGCCTAGGGTTCATAATTTCACTAGTGCAAGTTCTCTCAACAATGATAACATAATTGGATCATATAACAATCCATCAACGTGCAACAAATAATCACCCCAAAGTATCTATCAGAGAACGTAGGACGAAAACGTGCATCAACCCCTATGCATAGATTATACCAATGTCACCTCGGGAATCCGTGAGTTGAGTGCCAAAACATACATCAAGTGAATCAACAGACCATCCCATTGTCACCACAGATATTCCATTGCAAGACATACATCAAGTGTTCTGAAATCATATACTCAATCCAACATAACAAAACCTCAAAGAGCAAGACTTAATTCATCACAAGAAGGTAGAGGGGGAAGAACACCATAAGGTCCCACTATAATAACAAAGCTCGTGGTACATCAAGATCATGCCAAATCAAGAACACGAGAGAGAGAGAGATCAAACACATAGCTACTAGTACATACGCTCAGCCCTGAGGATGAACTACTCCCTCCTCGTCATGGAGACTGCCGAGATGATGAAGATGGTCACCGGTGATGGTTTCCCCCTCCGGCAGGGTGCCGGAACGGGCTCCCGATTGGTTTTTCATGGCTACAGAGGCTTGCGGCGGCGGAACTCCCGATCTAGGTTTATTTCTGGGGGTTTCTATATTTATAGGAATTTTGGGCATCGGGAACAAGTCAGGGGTCCACGAGGCGACGACAAGGCAGGGGGGGTGTCGGTGTCAAAACCGGTGGATCTCGGGTAGGGGGTCCCGAACTGTGCGTCTAAGGCAGATGGTAACAGGAGGCGGGGGACACGATGTTTACCCAGGTTTGGGCCCTCTCGATGGAGGTAATACCCTACTTCCTGCTTGATTGATGTTGATGATATGAGTATTACAAGAGTTGATCTACCACGAGATCGTAGAGGCTAAACCCTAGAAGCTAGCCTATGGTATGATTGTTGTTTTCCTATGGACTAAGCCCTCCGGTTTATATAGACACCAGAGGGGGCTAGGGTTATACAGAGTCGGTTACAAGGGAGGAGATCTACATATCCGTATTGCCAAGCTTGCCTTCCACGCCAAGGAGAGTCCCATCCGGACACGGGACGAAGTCTTCAATCTTGTGTCTTCATAGTCCAACAGTCCGGCTAAAGTATATAGTCCGGCTGTCCAAGGACCCCCTAATCCAGGACTCCCTCAGTAGCCCCTGAACCAGGCTTCAATGATGATGAGTCCGGCGCGCAGATTGTCTTCGGCATTGCAAGGCGGGTTCTTCCTCCGAATACTCCATAGAAGATTTTGAACACAAGGATAGTGTCCGGCTCTGCAAAACAAATTCCACATACCACCGTAGAGAGAATAATATTTCCACAAATCTAATATGCTGACAACTTTTCATAACATGACATCACACCACGGCCTGGTCATTATTCGAACCGTTTCTCCCAGCCTGCCACTGCACGTTCCGCGAGGCGGTTTTTATTGGCACGTCTTGTCGAAGCAGAGATCGTGTTCCCCTTATCATGGGATTCTCATCAATACGGGTGTGGGTAACCCAATCGTGCCTGTAGTATGACTCCTTGATTTTAGGAAAGTTCCAAACGGCCACGCAGAGGATGCTTGATATTCATCCTCTTTATAAAGGGGCCAAGGCCTGTCCTTTTCTTCTCGCGCTCATTCGAACCCTTCCCCCACCTTGAGTTCCAACACCCAAGGCTCAGGCTAGGCGCTTCGGACCTGCAATCATGTCCGGATCCAACCTTCAAGGTCGGTTGATGCCCTCCTTTGTCACAAAGGAGGACATCAAGAAGCTAAGAGAAGCCAGGTATCTGACCGCCGAAGTCTCGCACAGGCTGCCTGCCCGAGGGCAGGTCTTCCCACTCCCGAACCCGGCGAGAGTGTCGTATTCGTCTCCCACTTCCTCCGAGGGCTAGGCCTTAGTCTAGATCCCTTTGTTAGAGGGCTCATGTTCTATTACGGGCTTGATTTCCATGATCTGGCCTCGGATTCCATCCTTCACATCTCGTCGTTCATCGTCGTGTGTGAGGCCTTCCTCCACGTCACCCCACACTTCGGCTTATGGCTCAAGACCTTTAATGTGGAGCCGAAGATGATTAATGGGCTAGACGCAGAATGCGGAGGTGCCGTAATAAGCAAAGGCGCTGATGTTCCATGGCCAAAGGGTTCCTTCCCGGAGGTGTCCAACTTATGGCAACGGGAGTGGTTTTACATCACTGCTCCCCACGGTACTAAGTGGGTAGCCGCCCCTGCCTTCCGCTCGGGCCCCTCACCACAACTGGCGTCATGGATCAACAAGGGGCTGGACTGGGGGCCAGCAAATGATGTGCCGACATTGCAGAGTCGCATCCGAGATCTCCTCGAGAGAGATGTCAGCCTTGTCAAGGTAATGCAAGTCATGCTAGTTCGTCAAGTCCTTCCTTGCAAACGTCGACCTCTCCGGATGTGGGAGTTCAACCCGGAAGGACCGCGAGCTATTCAGCACTTCTTCGGCATGACGCTCGAAGAGATGTACAGATTGTTCTTCGGATCACAAATAAAGTGTCCGGACACCACCGAGGATGCGGGTCTGAGCTGCAATCGTCCAGATACCCAAGTAAGTAGTTCTTCGGTCGAACATGCTGTCTCTTTATTTATCACAACATCATTCTGAAAAGTCGCTCTTTGACCAGGACTGGGTAAAAAAGGCGAAGATGATCAGGTGTTCGGCCCCCCTTCCCGAAGGCTCAACAGATCCAGTACTGGCCAGAATTTTTGAGCTTGCGCCTTATCAAGCTCCCTCAGGGGAAGATAAAGGGGGGGAAAAGAAGCCGAAAGCGGGCCTCACTCATTATTCATCCAAACCGGGGGAATTAGTGCCTCCGCGAAGGAGGATAACCGGGGAGAAGAATCTAAAATTCCTTCTCCCCAAGGAAGGAAGAGGGCCGCCTCTGAAGACTTGGAAACAATGGCTTCCAAACGAGGGAAGAAACCTTTGTCAGGGGGCCCTACCCCGGAGGGCATCCTTACCGCACAATACCCGCAAGGGGACCAGCCCTCCACCGAGCTGTAAGTAAACAAAAGTACTTCATAGTAAATATACCCTGCTTTATTTCTGAGAACAATAACCGAGACGTATGTCTTGTAGTTCGGATCGTAGCCCTTCTCGACAGAGTTCATCTTCGGGGGATATTCTTCCAGAGATGATGGAGAGCGAAATGCCTCCCCGTGCCTCCCCGCCTCGTGAAGCGGGCGACCCTGAGGTGTCGCCACGGAGGATTTCTCCTGATCCGCCTAGGCCAGAGGGTAACCCTTCGGCCACCCGAAGTCCGGAGTGTTCGGCTCCTAAGGAGAGCAACAAAAAGAGTCCGGGACTGTCCGGTGTGCGACCAGACGCACTGATGAATCTTTTGGAGCAAGTGGCTACCTCAGAAGCGCAACGTACGCTGATGGGTACGGTGGTTGAGAGGATTTCATCCGCCAAAAGCGGGTTGCATGAAGCTTTTATGAGCCTGCTGAGAGGCTTTGAGGTATGCAAAGTAATATATATATATTCCTTGACGGTACCGCACACACCAGGTGTGCCCTATGTAGATAGTAGCCCCTGAGACTCTGGTTACTGTCGACAAACAGTGACAAACAAAGGATCAAAGCCCCAGGTAATAATCATGCCTCCTTCATGTGCAGGTGGCTGAAGGTCCGGTGGCTAGCCGGACTGGTGAGTTTGCCGAACTGAAGCAGCAACTTGATGCGGCAAATGCCAACATCGTGCTTGTAAACAGGCGGCTTGACGAGGCACAGGGTATGTATTCTCCAATGATCAACATTTATTAAGAGGAGCATAATGCGAGTATCTATAATATACTGTGACTGCAGATGGAGCTGCCGCCATGGAGACCCTGCGGGCGGAACTTGCTCGAGCCAAGGAACAAGCCAGGAGGAGTGATGCGGCCGCCCTAAAGGCGGTCGAAGAGCTGAGAGCCGAACAGGCTGCGCATTGCCAGAGCAAAGAGAAAATAGCCAAGATGGCTGTTGAGTTGAAAGATGCCGCCAACCATTATGAGCTTCTTGAAAAGGAAAGCCAAACGAAGACGGCGGACCTGGAGAAGGCCATGGTAGCAGCCAAGGAAGCCCGCTCTAAAATCAGAGCGGCGAAGGAGGAGCTACGTCAAGCCGGAGATATCGCGGTTGGGAGGCCCTTTTTGTTGCGGACGAAGTTCGGAGATCCTAAATATGCCCTTCTTGATCAATTATGGAGTTCTGCAGACACGTACCTGGATTTGGCAGCGAGTGCTGCTGATGCGACCGAGTTTTTCAAAGATCAAAAAGATCACGAAGTGGAAAAGTTGTTCTGGTCGCAGTTCAATGTTCTAGTGCGCCCGCTGCTGTTAAATGAGCAAATGGCTGAGTGGGCCGAGCTTCATAGGTTGTCCGGGCTTGCCATGAGATCTGGTGTGGATCATCTTTGGTCGGAAGGACCAAGGCCGAATAGTTATTTTGGCCTAGTGCAACGATTCCTTGGTGCTGTGCCGCATATCGACGCTTTGAAGAGGTCGGCGTGCATAGAGGGCGCGCGGATGGCTCTTGCCCGTGCCAAGACATACTGGGCAAAGATGGAGACCACCGCTATTGCAACCCAGAGTTCGGTCGTAGGCCGGGTATCGGCCGAGCACTATTTTGAAGAAGTCCTAGAAGGCGCTCGTTTAATAGAGGCTCAGTGCTCGAAGAGTATCATGTTCTAGTGACATGTATCCCAATTGTAAGAACAATGTTATTTGATTTATAAAGGCTTTGTTTATACTTTTGCCTAAAAGTATTATGATGCCTCCTTTGCGGCCGTTTATGTATATATGTATATAACCTGAAAGTTTGCAGTCGTCGGCTTCAGCCCCCACGCATATAATGCGGGGGTGTTCGTAAAAGCGTGTGTTCACACATGATCCAACGTCTTGGTCCATTAAGGAGGTGGTAGCGCGGCGAACGAGGCAATCGGACTATATTGCTTTAACACTTTCACTTAACCATAGGAGTTTGACAGTGGGGCTACTGTATAGCCCTTGGTACTTCTGCGCTCATCCGAGTATGGGGCGCGTACGTACATGACCGGGAAAACCGGCCCTTCGTTTAATGCGGAGTCATCCCGAAGATTCTGCTAAGTCATCGAGTGGTTGACCAGTCTCGCGGTTTATCATGACAGTCAGTTTTCGGCTTTCTCTACTGAGGTGCTCATCCGGATGAACCAGGGCACAATCGCAGTAGTTCTCCCGGTGCCACCTTAGCCGATAGAGCGGAACGTAAGGTAGCAAAACGCGGGAGCCGGGCAAACGCAACATTTGACCAAAGACATGATTCGGAGGTGATGCATATAAGGCCAAACTCGTGACGCCGAACACTCCTGAAGGTATTCGGTCTTTATAACATATACCGGGCAGAGTAACGCCCTTGATAATGAACCCCAAGTGTCCAGGTACGTGCATTATTCTGACGTGGTGAAATGCCAATAACGTCAGCATCCTTCTCGGTTATGCTGAGTATCCGGAGGATGTGAAGCAACAAAAGACAGTAAAAAAGGTTTACACAGGGTCTTAATCTAAAAAGAAACCTTTGAGCGGGTCCCTGCTGCACGTCTGCGCCTGTGGCTACGTTGTGCCGTATCCTGGAAGGGTGTAGCACGATTGTCATCTGTAAAAGAGAAGAACTTAGGTGAAAGTTGTTGTGCGAAAAACTGGTTATTCTCAATAAACCATTAAAATTCAAGATAAGTAAGGTCGAGCCGAACTAGTCCTTTTTGCATGCGGGAAGCCCCTGGTACCGCCTATGGGGGTATGTCCATCAAACCAATCTCAGGTTTATCTAAGATGTTACTGCTAGTGATGCGCCGGACTCGTCTAGCTGTGTCCGCGGTCTTGACGACCAATCATTTATTCTGGTTGGAGAGGCCGTTTTAGTGTTCGGCTGCTAAAGCCGCCACACGTTCTTCCGCGCGCAAGGAACGCTGAACATTTCCGCTAACTGTGATGATGCCACGTGGACCGGGCATCTTAAGCTTAAGAGAAGCGTAATGCGGTACTGCATTAAAACGAGCGAAAGCTGTTCTTCCGAGTAGTGCTTGATAGCCGCTTGGAATGGAGCGATGTCGAAGGTTAATTTTCACTTCGGAAGTTGTCGAGAACCGAATCAACCTCTAGTACTAGAGAGCCCGTACAGCGGGCCTCTGGCCTGGTATACTCCTTAAAGTAGTATTGCTTTGGCTGATTCTTGTCGGGTCTATCCCCATTTTGCGGACTGTCCTGATATATCAGATTGAGACTACTCCGCCGTCCGTAAGGACTCGGTGAGATGGTATCCGTCGATAATTGGGTCTAGCACCAAGGCAGCCAATCCTCCGTGCCGCGATACTTGTCAGGTGATCCCTGCGATCAAAGTGATTCGGGGTAGCGCCGACCAAGGGTTGAACTTAGGGGTGACGGGCTCTAAGGCGCATATGTCTCGGAGTGCATGTTTGCTCCTTCCTTTTGTTACGTGAATCATGTTCACTGTTTTGACCTCCGGTGGGAATTTTTTCTGTCCCCCAGTGCTTTGCTGGCGAGGCTCATCCTCGTCTTCACTTGGGTTTCCCTCCCCTTGTGTTCGGCGTTTAACTTACCGGCCTGCTTGAAGACCCAACATTCTCTGTGGGTGTGATTGAAGGTTTATCGGACGGTGCCATGAATCTGACATAATTTGTCTAGAATCTTGTTTAGGCTGGACGGTCCATCTCTGCTGCCTTTGAAAGGCTTTTTTCGTTGACCGGGTCGAGAGCCCCTAAATCCGGTGTTTACCGCCGTGTGGTCTGGGCTGTCTTCGTTATTTCGACGCTTGCTTTTACTGCATCGTGGTTTTCCATTGCCATCCCTGACTTCAGATGTGCTTGGGTCGCTGGTGCTACTACGGGCCAGCCAGCTATCTTCGCCCGTGCAAAAGCGGGTCATAAGGCTGGTTAGGGCTGCCATTGTCCTCGGTTTTTATTGGCCGAGGTGTCTGGCGAGCCATTCGTATCGGACGCTGTGTTTGAAAGCTGCTAAGGCTTCGGCGTCCGGGCAGTCGACAATTTGATTCTTCTTAGTGAGAAATCTGTTCCAAAGTTTTCGGGCTGACTCTCCGGGCTGTTGAATTATATGACTTAAATCGTCTGCATCCAGAGGTCGGACATAGGTCCCTTGAAAGTTGGCCCTAAAAGCATCCTCAAGCTCCTCCCAACTTCCAATTGAATTTTCGGGGAGGCTTTTCAGCCAGTGCCGAGCTGGACCTTTCAGCTTGAGGGGCAAGTACTTGATGGCGTGGAGATCGTCTCCGTGAGCCATATGGATGTGGAGGATGAAGTCCTCAATCCAGACCCCAGGGTCCGTCGTTCCGTCGTACGCCTCTATGTTCACGGGTTTGAATCCCTCTGGAAATTCGTGATCCAGCACCTCATCGGTGAAACATAGGGGGTGCGTAGCACCCCTGTATTTGGATGTATCGTGGCGTTCAGACTGTTGTGGTGTTCGGTTTTGATTTTGTGCCGGAGCGCGCTTCCTAGATCCATAGATGGACCTGGTCATACCAGATTTTTGGCGCAAGTCCTCACGTAAATCGTGTGTTGACTTATGTGCGGCCTCGTTAGCCGCCCTATCGCGGCCACGAGGTGGTCGATCCGGCCGATCGGCTGTTTTATTCTTCGGCTGTGTAGGCTCTATGGCCTCATCATCGAACTCAGGCAACAGCTTGCGCTTTGGATAGCTCTTTGTGTGGCGACTGCCACCATACTTTTCTTCATTGTCGAGCACTTTGTTCCATCTACTGTTGAGTGTATTCTGCGCGGCCTTAAGCCTTTGCTTCTGCCTCTTCAGACTCCTCGCGGTGGCAATATGCCTTCTATGGAGGTTCTCTTGTTCCAAGTGCCTTTCCGGGATGATGTGTGCATTGTCGTCCGGACTATTCTCCTCTTCGGAGACAGGTTGATTAGCTTGACGCTCGGCGTCGCCGTTATCGGACAGCGGCTCCGTACTATGTTCACTGTCCGCTGGCTCATCTCGCTCTATCGCTGGGTCGGTGTGGTCGTCGTTTCCTCTGGAGTCGACCGGGGTATTACTCTTTCTTGCGCTGTTATCGCTGTTTTTGCCGAGGCGGGATTTGGAGCGGTGCCTACGCCGTCGCTTTGATTGCTTCTCGAGGGAACTATCCTTCGCTGCATCCTTCTATTCCTCATCATTGTTTTCTTTGGGTGTATCCACCATGTATATATCATGTGATGAAGTGGCTGTCCAGCGCCCTGCGGGCGATGGTTCCTGTTCGTCTCCTGCATCGTCGTCCATACCGTCGATGTCTTCGGAGCCGAAATCGAGCATGTATGTTATATCGTCGACAGTGGCTACTAAGTGGGTGGTGGGTGGGGAGCGAATTTCTTCGTCGTCCGCATCCCATTCTAGCAGGACATAGTTTGGCCAAGGGTCTCCTGACAGGGATAGAGACCTCAACGAGTTTAGCACATCGCCAAAGCGTGAGTGTTGAAAGATATCCGCGGAGGTAAACTCCATGATCGGTGCCCAATCGAATTCGATAGGCACGGACGCAAGCGGTTCGGAGCCCATGGTAGGGGACGAATCCAACGGTTCGGCAACACGGCTCTCGTAGGAGGTGAAGTCAGTATTCGGCTCTATCACCACTGAGAGAGCGACCTCCGTGGCGGGGTCTATCCACCCGTCCTCAAATGGCGCAATTTGTTCCGGATTGAGGGCCGGAGTAGTTGTAGGTGTGATCTCCTGAACACTGTCCGACGGCAGAGCTAAGTCATGCTCGTCGTGATTGTGCGGCGCACCTGACATGGGATCAAATCCTTCGAAGATCAAGTCCCCGTGGATGTCGGCAGTATAGTTCAAGTTTCCAAACCTGACCTGATGGCCAGGGGAGTAGCTCTCAATCTGCTTCAGATGGCCAAGCGAGGTGGCCCGCAGTACGAAGCTGCCGAATACGAAGATCTGTCTGGGGAGGAAAACCTCACCCTGGATCGCATCGTTGCCGATGCTCGAAGTAGCCATCAAGCCTTACGGTTACGGCACAGTGGAACTCTCAATGAAAGCACCAATGTCGGTGTCAAAACCGGCGGATCTCGGGTAGGGGGTCCCAAACTGTGCGTCTAAGGCGGATGGTAACAGGAGGCGGGGACACGATGTTTACCCAGGTTCGGGCCTTCTCGATGGAGGTAATACCCTACTTCCTGCTTGATTGATCTTGATGATATGAGTATTACAAGAGTTGATCTACCACGAGATCGTAGAGGCTAAACCCTAGAAGCTAGCCTATGGTATGATTGTTGTTGTCCTATGGACTAAGCCCTCCAGTTTATATAGACACTGGAGGGGGCTAGGGTTACACAGAGTCGGTTACAAGGGAGGAGATCTACGTATCCGTATTTCGAAGCTTGCCTTCCACGCCAAGGAGAGTTCCATCCGGACACGGGACGAAGTCTTCAATCTTGTATCTTCATAGTCCAACAGTCCGCCTAAAGTATATAGTCCGGCTGTCCGAGGACCCCCTAATCCAGGACTCCCTTAGGGGGCGCCCTAGGGGGGCGCACCGTCCACCCTTGTGGATGCCTCATGGCTCCTCTGGTCCATCTCCGATACTCCGTGGGCTTCTTTTGGTCCATAAAAAAATGTTGTAAAGTTTCAGCTCGTTTGGACTCCGTTTGGTATTCCTTTTCTGTAAAACTCAAAAACAAGGAAAAAACAGAAACTGACACTGGGCTCTAGGTTAATAGGTTAGTCCCAAAAATAATATAAATAGCATATAAATGCATATAAAACATCCAAGATGGATAATATAATAGCATGGAACAATAAAAAATTATAGATACGTTGGAGACGTATCAAGCATCCCCAAGCTTAATTCCTGCTCGTCCTCGAGTAGGTAAATGATAAAAACAAATTTTTTATGTGGAATGCTACCTAACATATTTATCCATGTAATTTTCTTTATTGTGGCATGAATGTTCATATCCATAAGATTCAAAACAAAAGTTTAATATTGGCATAAAAACAATAATATTTCAAGCATACTAGCAAGGAAATTATTTCTTCTCAAAATAACATGGCCAAATAAAGCTATCCCTACAAAATCATATAGTCTGGCTATGCTCCATCTTCATCACACAAAATATTCAAATCATGCACAACCCCAATGACAAGCCAAGCAATTGTTTCATACTTTTGATGTTCTCAAATATTCTCGACTTTCACGCAATACATGAGCGTGAGCCTAGCTCTATAGGTGGAAGAGAATATGGTGGTTGTGGAGAAGACAAAAAGAGGGAGATAGTCTCACATCAACTAGGCATATAAACAGACTATGGAGATGCCCATCAATAGATATCAATGTGAGTGAGTAGGGATTGCCATGCAACGGATGCACTAGAGCTATAAGTTTATGAAAGCTCAAAAGAAAACTAAGTGGGTGTGCATCCAACTTGCTTGCTCATGAAGACCTAGGGCAATTTGAGGAAGCATATCGTTGGAATATACAACCCAAGTTCTATAATGAAAATTTCCTACTAGTATATGAAAGTGACTACATAGGAGACTCTCTATCATGAAGATCATGGTGCTACTTTGAAGCACAAGTGTGGAAAAAGGATAGTAACATTGCCCCTTCTCTCTTTTCTCTCATTTTTTTATGTGGGCTTCTTTGGCCTCTTTTTTTATTTTCTTTTTTTGTTGTTGGCTTCTTTGGCCTCTTTTGTTTTTCCTCACATGTGGCAATGCTCTAATAATGAAGATCATCACACTTTTATTTACTTACAACTCAAGAATTACAACTCGATACTTACAACAAAATATGACTCTATATGAATGCCTCTGACGGTGTACCGGGATGTGCAATGACTCAGGAGTGACATGTATGAAAATTATGAACGGTGGCTTTGCCACAAATACTATGTCAACTACATGATCGTGCAAAGCAATATGACAATGATGAAGCGTGTCATAAAAAACGGAACGGTGGAAAGTTGCATGGCAATATATCTCGGAATGGCTATGGAAATTCCATAATAGGTAGGTATGGTGGCTGTTTTGAGGAAGGTATAAGGTGGGTGTGTGGTACCGGTGAAAGTTGCGCGGCACAAGAGAGGCTAGCAATGGTAGAAGGGTGAGAGTGTGTATAATCCATGGACTCAACATTAGTCATAAAGAACTCACGTACTTATTGCAAAAATCTATTAGTGAAACAAAGTACTACGCGCATGCTCCTGGGGGGGGGGGGTAGACTGGTAGGAAAAGACAATCGCTCGTCCCCGACCGCCACTCATAAGGAAGACAATCAATAAATAAATCATGCTCCGACTTCGTTACATAACGGTTCACCATGCGTGCATGCTACGAGAATCACAAACTTCAACACAAGTATTTCTACCAATCCACAATTACTCACTAGCATGACTCTAATATCACCTTCTTTATATCTCAAAACAATCATAAGGAATCAAACTTCTCATAGTATTCAATGCACTTAATATGAAAGTTTTTATTATATCCCTCTTGGATGCACATCATATTAGGACTAAATTCATAACCAAAGAAAATTACCATGATGTTTAAAGACCCTCAAAATAATATAAGTGAGGCATGATATTTCATCAATTTATTCAAAATAAAACTACCGCCGTGCTCTAAAAATATATAAGTGAAGCACTAGAGCAAATGACAAACTAGTCCAAAAGATATAAGCAAAGCACAATGGGTAGTTGAATAATTATGTAACTATGTGAAGACTCCTTCTCATAAATAAATTTCAGATCTTAAGTACTTTACTCAAAAAGAAAGGAAAACAAAATAAAATGACATGCAAGGATAGCACATATCATGTGAAGAAGCAAAAACTTAGGTTCCACCAAAACTGACCGATAGTTGTTGAAGAAGAAAGGTGGGATGCCTACCGGGGCATCCCCAAGCTTAGATGCTTGAGACTTCTTAGAATATTAGCTAGGGATGCCTTGGGCATCCCCAAGCTTGAGCTTTTTTGTCTCCTTAATTCTTCTCATATCATGGTTTCCCTAATTCTTAAAAACTTCATCCACACAAAACTCAACAAGAACTCGTGAGATAAGTTAGTATAAATCCATGCTAAACCTTATCATTCTCTACTGTAGAAAATCACTAAAATTATAATTTAACATTGCATACTAAATTCCTATGCATATTTAATGCTCCTATCTCACATAGAATCATTGAACAAGCAAACATATGCAAACAAGCAATCATAACAGCAATCTGTCTAAACAGGATAGTCTGTAAAGAATGCAAGAGGAATCATACTTCTTTAACTCCAAAAATTCTGAAAAATTACCACACTGTAGATAATTTGTTGTTACTCATTGTGTAAAAGTTTCAAGATTTTATCATGTTCTGACTATTCACCAATATTCAAAACATAACAACAAACTTTCTGTTTTCAAACAACAACATATAGACTTGCAAAATAAGCATGGTAAAGGCTATACTTGACCTTTTTACTGAAATAAAAGATGCAAAACATTACTCTAAATAATAGAAAGAAAATCCTAATAAAGGAAAATGAATCTCCAAGCAAAACACATATCATGTGGTGAATAAAAATATAGCCTCAAGTAAATTTACCGATGGATTGAAGACAAAAGAGGGGATGCCATCCGGGGCATCCCCAAGCTTAGGCTCTTGGTTGTCCTTGAATATTACCTTGGGGTGCCTTGGGAATCCCCAAGCTTAGGCTCTTGCCACTCCTTATTCCGTAGTCCATCAAAACTTTACCCAAAACTTGAAAACTTCACAACACAAAACTCAACACAAAACTCGTAAGCTCCACTAGTATAATAAAGCAAACCACCACTTAGGTACTGTTGTGAACTCATTCTAAACTTATATTGGTGTTACATCTACTGTATTCCAACTTCTCCATGGTTCATACCCTCCGATACTACTCATAGATTGATCAAAATAAGCAAACAACACATAGAAAACAGAATCTGTCAAAAACAGAACAGTCTGTAGTAATCTGGAAACTTTCCATACTTCTGTAACTCAAAAAATTCTGAAAAATTAGGAAAACCTGGGAAACTTGTATATCAATCTTGTGTAAAAAATTCAGATCAAAAGCACGGTTCTGTGATTTTTCAAAATTGTTTTACTGAGCGCAAAAATTTCTGTTTTTCAGTAGAACAAATCAACTATCACCATAGACCATCCCAAAGGTCTTACTTGGCACTTTATTGAAACAAAAGCTATAAAACATGATTACTACAGTAGACTAATCATGTGAACACACAAAAATAGTAGGGGTAAATATTGGGTTGTCTCCCAACAAGCGCTTTTCTTTAATGCCTTTTAGCTAGGCATGATGATTTCAATGATGCTCACATAAAAGATAAGAATTGAAACATAACGGGAGCATCATGAAGAATATGACTAGCAAATTTAAGTCTAACCCACTTCCTATGCATAGGGATTTTGTGAGCAAACAATTTATGGGAGCAAGAATCAACTAGCATAGGAAGGTAAAGCAAGCATAACTTCGAGATTTTCAACACATAGAGAGGAAACTTGATATTATTGCAAATCCTACAAGCATATATTCCTCCCTCATAATAATTTTCAGTAGCATAATGAATGAATTCAACAATAAAACTATCACATAAAGCATTATTTTGGTGATCCACAAGCATAGAAAATTTATTACTGTCCACACAAGCAAATTTATTCTCATCAATAGTAGTGAGAGCAAACTCAACAAAGTAACTATCATGTGAGGCATAATCCAATTGAAAACTAAAATCATGATGACAAGTTTCATGGTTATCATTATTATTTATAGCATACATTTCATCACAATAATCATCATAGATAGCAACTTTGTTCTCATAATCAATTGGAACCTCTTCCAAAATAGTGGAATCCTTACTAAATAAAGTCATGACCTCTCCAAATCCACTCTCATCAACATAATCATCATAAATAGGAGGCATGCTATCATCATAATAAATTTTCTCACCAAAACCTGGGAGACTAAAACTATCATCTTCATCAAATATAGCATCCCCAAGCTTGTAGCTTTGCATATCATTAGCATCATGGATATTCAAAGAATTCATACTAACAACATTGCAATCATGCTCATCATTCAAAATTTTAGTGCCAAACATTTTATTGACTTCTTCTTCTAGCAATTGAGCACAATTTTCCTCTCCATCATTTTCATGAAAGACATTAAAAAGGCGAAGCATATGAGCCAACCTCAATTCCATTTTTTTGTAGTTTTCTTCTATAGACTAAACTAGTGATAAAACAAGAAAATAGAAGATTCAATTGCAAGATCTAAAGATATACCTTCAAGCACTAACCTCCCTGGCAACGGCACCAGAAAAGAGCTTGATGTCATATACTCAACCTTTCTTCTTGTAGACGTTGTTGGGCCTCCAAGTGCAGAGTTTTGTTGGACAGTAGCAAATTTCTCTCAAGTGGATATGATGCGGCCTGAACTACGTCGATATTTCCCCAAAGAGTAAGGGATGATGCAGCACAACTACTGTAGGTATTTCCCTCAGTGATGAGACCAAGGTTATCGAACCAGTAGGAGAACCACGCAACACTACATGAACGGCACCTGCACACAAATAACAAATACTCGCAACCCGGCGTATTAAAGGGGTCGTCAATCCCTTTCGGGTAACGGCACCAGAAATTGCTAGTAGACGGGATAAAAATATGGTAGATTGGATAAATAGATCTCGAATAAAATAAACTGCAGCAAGGTATTTTAGTATTTTTGGATTAATAGATCTGAAAATAAAAGCAAATAAAAATAGATCACGAAGGAAAATATAATAAAGAAGAGACCCGGGGGTCGTAGAATTCACTAGTGGCTTCTCTCGAGAAAAATAGCATACGGTGGGTAAACAAATTACCATTGGGAAATTGATAGAACTTCAAATAATCATGACGATATCCAGGCAATGATCATTATATAGGCATCACGTCCAAGATTAGTAGACCGGCTCCTGCCTGCATCTACTACTATTACTCCACACATCGACAGCTACCCAGCATGCATCGAGTGTATTAAGTTCATGGAGAAATGGAGTAATGCAATAAGAATGATGACATGATGTAGATAAGATCTATTTATGTAGAAATAGACCCCATCTTGTTATCCTTAATAGCAACGATACATACGTGTTGGTTCCCCTTCTGTCACTGGGATCAAGCACCGTAAGATCGAACCCATCACAAAGCACCTCTTCCCATTGCAAGATAAATAGATCAAGTTGGCCAAACAAAACCCAAATATCGGAAAAGAAATACGAGGCTATAAGTAATCATGCATATAAGAGATCAAAAGACTCAAATAACTTTCATGGATAAAAACATAGATCTGATCATAAACTCGAAGTTCATCGGATCCTAGCAAACAGACTGAAAAAGAGTTACATCAAATAGATCTCCAAGACACCATTGTATTGAGAACCAAAAGAGAGAGAGGAATCCATCTAGCTACTAACTACGGACCCGTAGGTCTACAATGAACTACTCATGCATCATCAGAGAGGCACCAATGAGGATGATGAACCCCTCCGTGATGGTGTCTAGATTGGATCAGGTGGTTCTGGAACTTGCGGCGACTGGAATTGATTTTCGTCGACTCCCCTAGGGTTTCTGGAATATCGGGGTATTTATAGAGCAAAGAGGTGGTGTGGGAGGCCACCGAGGTGGGCACAACCCACCGGGGCGCGCCTGGGCCCCCAGGCACGCCCTGGTGGATTGTTCTCCCCTCGGAGCACCCTTCAGGTACTTTCTTCGCCCATCTGGTGTGTTCTGGTCCAGAAAAAATCCACAAAAAGTTTCACTGCATTTGGACTCCGTTTGGTATTGATTTCCTGCGATGTAAAAAACAAGCAAAAAACAACAACTGACACTGGGCACTATGTCAATAGGTTAGTCTCAAAAAATGATATAAAATGATGGCATAATTAGATTTATGCCCCTAGTTGTGTCCCACTCGTCTGTTTTACCCCTAATTCCCAAAAGTCACCGGTTCTATCCAAGCCACTTTGCTCCTCTTATGCTTTTGCCCTTTGACCGTTTGACCATCAGTTTGAAAACTTCATAACTAATTCATACTGAATCAGAAAAATGCAAATAAGATACCAAAATGTTCAGAAAAACATCACCTATATGTCAGTGCCATTTGCATTCATGAAAAAAGTGTTGGAAAGTGCACATCCGAGTTTTAGCTCTTTTGATACCACCATGAATAGTGAACTCTAAAAAAATTCAAAAAAATCAAAAAAATATGGTGGCGAAGAACAACAAATGTTCTAAGTGCTTGCCAAGTTTCATTAGGGAACGACATTGGTGGAAGTCGTGGCAAAAAAATAATCTATTTTGGAGTGCTGATTGTTTTTTTGCCGCGGCACCCACGAATGTTATTCCCTGATGAAACTTGGCAGGCACTTAAAAAATTTGTCATTCTTTGCCACCAATTTTTTTAATTTTTTTTTAACTTTTTTGATTTTACTATTCATGGTGGTAGCATAAGAGCTAAAACTCGGATGGGCACTTTCCAACACTTTTTCATGAATGCAAATGACACTGACATACATGTGATGTTTTTCTGAACATTTTGGTATCTTATTTGCAGTTTTCTGATTTTGTATGAACTAGTTATGAAGTTTTCAAACTGATGCTCAAACGGTCAAAGGGCAAAAGCATAATAGGAGCAAAGTGACTTGGACAGAACCAGTGACTTTTGGGAATTAGGGGTAAAACAGACGAGTGGGACACAACTAGGGGCATAAATCTAATTATCCCTAAAATGATTGTAAAACATCCAAGAATGATAATATAACAGCATGGAACAATAAAAAATTATAGATACGTTGGAGACGCGTCAGCATCCCCAAGCTTAATTCATGCTCGTCCTCGAGTAGGTAAATGATAAAAACATAATTTTTGATGTGGAATGCTGCCTAACATGTTCATCACATATTCTTTTCTTTGTAGCATGGACATTTGGACTTCTATATGGTTCAAAGCAATAGTCTAGTTTTGACATGAGGACTTTAATACTGAAGTATATCAACAAGCAACCATGTCTTTCAAAATATCAACACTAAAGCAAGTTGTCCCTAGCCCATTATGCTCAATCAGTGATCCATTCATGAAACACACTCGCATATTAGCTACAGCCAATGCTCAAGTACGATCATAGTGGCCCTTAGTTGGTGCTTTATAAGAGAAGATGGAGACTCAAGTAAAAATAAAAATTTCATAAAGTAAATAGAAAGGCCCTTCGCGGAGGGAAGTAGGGAATTGTAGAGGTGATAGAGCTCAAAGCGAAAAAGATAGAGATAAAACATTTTGGGTGGCATGCTTTTCCTGTCAACGAAAACGATTGAGTAGTTCCCAATACTTTCCATGCTACATATATCATAGGCGGTTCCCAAACAGAAAATAAAGTTTATTTCTTTTTCACCATAGTTTCACTTTCCATGGCTAACCGTATCCACGGGTGCCTTCCATACCAACACTTTCCAAGGAATTTATTATTTGACAACATAAAGTAAATTCATTTTTCATTTCGGGACTGCATATCCCTAATACCTTTGTCGTACTCTCGTGCAATGACAAGTGAATAAACACTCATCTTGAGAATAACATATCTAGCATGGAAATATATTAGCCACCCCCTACTGTTTCATGAGCGGTACGAGCACAAAAGAGAAATTTATTTTGAAAATTAGAGATGGCACATACAAATTTGCTTAGAACGGCAAAAGAATACCGCATATAGGTAGGTATAGTGGACTTATGTGACAAAACTGATTTAAAGGATTTTGGATGCACAAGTAGTGATCATACTTAGTGTAAATGAAGGCTAGCAAAAGATTGAGAAGCATCCAACCACGAAATGAAAAATCTCATAAGCGAGCATTAAGCATAACTAACACCGAATAATGCACCACAAGTAGTGCATAACTACTGACTTTCGTGCTTGCATAGGGAATCACAAACCTTAACACCAATATTCTTACTAAAGCATAATTACTTATCAACATGACTCACATATTATATGATCATATCTCAAATATTACAAAGAATCAAGTTTATTTCGTCCAATGATCTTCATGAAAGTTTTTATTATATCCTCCTTGGATATCTATCACTTTGGAACTAGTTTCATATGTTGCTTTTTTAAATAAGCTCAAACAAATATAAGTGAAAAACATGAGCATCAAAATTTTCTTCTCTCAAAATAATTTAAGTGAAGCAAGAGAGAATTTCGTAAAAAATGTACTAACTCTCAAATAAATCTAAGTGAAGCATGAGAGCATTTCTTCAAAAATATTAAAGCACACCGTGCTAAAAAAGATATAAGTGAAGCACTCGAGCAATTCTATAGCTCATAAAGATTTAAGTGAAGCATAGAGAGAAATTCTAACAAGTCATAGCATAATTTTGGCTCTCTCAAATAGGTGTGTCCAGCAAGGATTCATGAGTTAAAATAAAGGGATAATTAGATTTATGCCCCTAATTGTGTCCCACTCGTCTGTTTTACCCCTAATTCCCAAAAGTCACCGGTTCTATCCAAATCACTTTGCTCCTCTTATGCTTTTGCCCTTTGACCCTTTGACCGTCAGTTTGAAAACTTCATAACTAATTCATACTAAATCAGAAAAATGCAAATAAGATACCAAAATGTTCAGAAAAACATCACCTACATGTCAGTGTCATTTGCATTCATGAAAAAAGTGTTGGAAAGTGCCCATCCGAGTTTTAGCTCTTATGCTACCACCATGAATAGTAAAATCTAAGAAAGATCAAAAAAATTTAAAAATAATTTGGTGGCAAAGAATGACAAATGTTTTAAGTGCCTGCCAAGTTTCATCAGGGAATAACATTCGTGGGTGCCGCGGCAAAAAAACAATTAGCACTCCAAAATAGATTATTTTTTTGCCACGACTTCCACGAATGTCGTTCCCTAATGAAACTTGGCAAGCACTTAGAACACTTGTCGTTCTTTGCCACCATATATTTTTTGAATTTTTTTTTGAAATTTTTTAGAGTTTACTATTCATGGTGGTATCAAAAGAGCTAAAACTCAGATGTGCACTTTCCAACACTTTTTTCATGAATGCAAATGACACTGACATATAGGTGATGTTTTTCTGAACATTTTGGTATCTTATTTGCATTTTTTTGATTTTGTATGAATTAGTTATGAAGTTTTCAAACTGACGGTCAAACGGTCAAAGGGCAAAAGCATAAGAGGATCAATGTGACTTGGACAGAACCGGTGACTTTTGGGAATTAGGGTAAAACAGACGAGTGGGACACAACTAGGGGCATAAATCTAATTATCCCTAAAATGAGAAGCAAAAAAAGTAAAGATTCATATCATACAAGACGCTCCAAGAAAAACTCATAATATCTGACGAATAAAAATATAGTTCCAAGTAAAATACCGATGGTTGTTAGAAGAAAGAGGGGATGCCACTCGGGGGCATCCCCATGCTTAGTTGCTTGATACTTCTTGAATATTATCTTGGGGTGCCATGGGCATCCCCAAGCTTAGCCTTTTGCTAATCCTTATTCCTTCATCCGTCGTAATATCACCTAAAACATGAAAACTTCAATCACACAAAACTCAACAAAACCTTCGTGAGATCCGTTAGTATAAGAAAGAAAATCACTACTATAAGTATTGTTGCAAACCCATTCATATTTTATTTTTCCATTATATCTACTGTATTCCAACTTTCCTATGGCAAAAGCTCTTAAAAGGAAACCATAGAATCATAAAAACAAGCACACAACACAAAGAAAACAGAATCTTCCAAAAACAGAACAGTCTGTAGAAATCTGAATATTTCGAATTGTAACTCCAAAAATTCTGAAAAATAGGACAACGTGAGAAATTTGTATATCAATCATATGCAAAAAGAATAAGTATTTTATCACGCTTCTGTTAGAAATGAGAATTATTTTCGTGAGCGCAAAAGTTTCTGTATTTTAGCAAGATCAAATCAATTATCACCCAACATGATCCCAAAGGCATTGCTTGGCACAAACACTAATTAAAACATGAAAAACGCAATCATAATAGTAGCATAATTGTGCAAACACTCAAGAACAGAAATAAAAAGACAAAAATAAATTTTATTCATTTGGTTGCCTCAAAACAAGCGCTATCATTTTACACCCCTAGCTAGGCACAAAGCACGGATCCAAGTATTGTCATCTTTATTTCTAGATCCATAAGATGCCCTCATTATTGATTCATATAGTGGCCTAATTCTTGTTCTAGGGAAGTGTTCCATACCCTTCCCTGGTGGAAATTGAAATTTAGTATTGCCTTCTTTCATATCAATCACGGCACCAATAGTACATAAAACGGTCTACCAAGAATAATTGGACAAGACAGATTGCAATCGATATCAAGAACAATAAAATATATGGGCACATAATTCCTATTTGCAAGAATAAGAACATCATTAATTCTTCCCATAGGCTTTTTAATAGTAGAATCCGCCAAGTGCAAATTTTATTCATTCGGTAAGACCAAGCACATCACATAAAGATTTTGGAATTGTAGAAACACTAGCACCCAAGTCACATAAAGAAAAACACTCATAATTTTTAATTTTGACTTTGATAGTAGGTTCCCATTCATCATGTAATTTCCTAGGAATTGAAACCTCTAATTCCAACTTTTCTTCTAAAGCTTTCATCATAGCATCAACAATATGTTTAGTAAAAGCTTTATTTTGTTTATAAGCATGGGGTGAATTTATCATGGATTGCAACAAAGAAATACAATCAATCAAAGAGCAACTATCATAATTAAAGTCCTTGTAATCCAAAAGAGTGGGCACATCACTAGTTAAAAATTTGACCTCTTCAAACCCACTTTTATCAATTCTCTCAACAAGATTTTCACCCTCCAATTATCGAGACGCCTTCTAACTAAAGTTGACTCTTCTTCAGTCCCTTTTTCATCAATCTTAATTTTACTAAACGAAGAATCAATAGAAGAAACACCAATCATTTTAAGATCTTCATCACTTTTATGAAAGCAATCACTAGAAAACGTTTTTTCTGAAACTTCTCTTCTAGCTCTAAGCATAGCGGTTCTTTTCTTACTTTCGTCCATAGAAACATAAAGAGCGTTAATTGATTCCTCAACCTAGGCACAAAAATTTTCATCTTGAGATTTTCTACATCATGAAATTCTATCAATACTTCTAGACATATCATCAATCATATTCAGCTTTTCTTCTATTGTAGGATTGAAAACTTTTTGAGTATTGATAAATTCTTTAATATTATTCTCAAGATCAGAGGTGTTCCTATTATTATTATAAGAAGGATTACCATAGGAGTTACCATAATTATTAGAGGAATTAGTAGGAAAGGCCTAGGATTAAAATTACCTCTATAATCACTTGTTATTGAAATTGTTTCGTGAGACAAAATTCACATCTATGGCATCACTATTTTGCTCAATCAAAGTAGACAAAGGCACATCATTAAAATCAATATGAGAACTTTTATTAGCAACCAATTTCATAAGAGCATCAACTTTTTCACTTAAAGAAGAAATTTCTTCAACCAAATTAACTTTTTTTACTAGTAGGAGCTCTTTTGGTATGTCATTGTGAATAATTTGACATAATATTATCAAGAAATTTGGTGGCTTCACCCAAAGTAATTTCCATAAAAGTACCACCCACGGCGGAGTCCAAAATATTACGAGAAACAAAATTCAACCCTGCATAAAAAATTTGTATGATCATCCAAAGATTTAAATCATGAGTAGGACAATTTCTAAGCATTAATTTCATCCTTTCCCAAGATTGCGCAACATGTTCATGCTCAAGTTGCTTAAGCTCCATGATTTGCGTCCTAAGGGAAATAATTTTTGCGGGCGGAAAATACTTAGTAATAAAAGCATCCTTGCACTTATCCCAAGAATCAATACTATTGCGAGGCAAAGAAGAAAACCAAATTTTTGCACGATCTCACAAAGAAAACGGAATAATTTCAACTTCACAATATCATTGTCCACATATTTTTTATTTTGCATATCACATAATTACACGATTGTGTTAAGATGGGACGCGGCATCCTCATTAGGAGTACCGGAAAATTGATCTTTCATAACAAGATTCAGCAAAGCGGCATTAATATCACAAGACTCCGCACTGATGGCGGGAGGAGCAATCAGAGTGCTAATAAAATCATTGTTGTTGGTATTGGAGAAATCACACAACTTGGTGTTCTCTTGAGTCATTGTGACAACGCAACAAGATTGCACTCAAAATAGATCTGGCGAGAAAACGGCGAATGAAAAAGAGGGCGAATAAAACGGTATTTTTTGTGAAGTGGGGGAGAGGAAAACGAGAGGCAAATGGCAAATAATGTAAATTGTAAGGAGATGAGATTTGTGATTAGCAACCTAGTAGATGTTGATGATGTCTCCCCGGCAACGGCGCCAGAAATTCCTTTTGATGCGGCTTGAACTATGTCGGTATTTCCCCAAAGAGGAAGGGATGATGCAGCACAACTACGATAGGTATTTCCCTCAGTGATGAGACCAAGGTTATCGAAC
This sequence comes from Triticum aestivum, assembly GCF_018294505.1. Classification (NCBI taxonomy): domain Eukaryota; kingdom Viridiplantae; phylum Streptophyta; class Magnoliopsida; order Poales; family Poaceae; genus Triticum; species Triticum aestivum. The sequence continues at coordinate 173,202,702 of NC_057811.1, forward strand.
CGGTAGGAGAACCACGCAACACTACGTGAACGGCACCTACACACAAATAACAAATACTCGCAACCCGACGTATTAAAGGGGCTGTCAATCCCTTTTGGGTAACGGCGCCAGAAATTGGCAGGTAGATGGGATAAAAATATGGTAGATTGGATAAATAGATCTCGAATAAAATAAAGTGCGGCAAGGTATATTTATATTTTTGGATTAATAGATCTAAAAATAAAAGCAAATAAAAATAGATCGTGAAGGCAAATATAATACAGAAGAGACCCGAGGGCCGTAGATTTCACTAGTGGCTTCTCTCGAGAAAAATAGCATACGGTGGGTAAACAAATTACTGCTGGGCAATTGATAGAACTTTAAATAATCATGACGATATCCAGGCAATGATCATTATATAGGCATCACGTCCAAGATTAGTAGACCGGCTCCTGCCTGCATCTATTACTATTACTCCACTCATCGACCGTTATCCAGCATGCATCTAGGGTATTAAGTTCATGGTGAAACGGACTAATGCAATAAGAACGATGACATGATGTAGACAAGATCTATTTATGTAGAAATAGACCCCATCTTGTTATCCTTAATAGCAACGATACATACGTGTCGGTTCCCCTTCTGTCACTGGGATCAAGCACGGTAAGATCGAACCCATCACAAAGCACCTCTTCCCATTGCAAGATAAATAGATCAAGTTGGCCAAACAAAACCCAAATATAGGAGAAGAAATAAGAGGCTATAAGTAATCATGCATATAAGAGATCGAAAGACTCAAATAACTTTCATGGATAAAAACATAGATCTGATCATAAACTCAAAGCTCATCGGATCCCAACAAGCACACCGCAGAAAGAGTTACATCAAATAGGTCTCCAAGAGACCATTGTATTGAGAATCAAAAGAGAAAGAGGAAGCCATCTAGCTACTAACTACGGACCCATAGGTCTACAATGAACTACTCACGCATCATCGGAGTGGCACCAATGAGGATGTTGAACCCCTCCGTGATGGTGTCTAGATTGGATCTGGTGGTTTTGGAACTTGTGGCGGCTAGAATTGATTTTTGTCGACTCCCCTATTGTTTATGGAATATTGGGTTATTTATAGAGCGAAGAGGCGGTGCAGGAGGCCACCGAGGTGGGCCCAACCCATCGGGGTGCGCCTGGGCCCCATGTCGGGTGGTAGGTGCGACATATGCCAACGGGTGGCTTATCATTGTGGGAGCCAGTAAGACATCGCCGGTGCCTGGAAACGGGATGAGGCGAAGACATGCACGCCGGCGAATCTTACCCAGGTTCGGGGCCCTCCGTGGAGATAACACCCCTAATCCTGCTCTGCGGGGTCTCCGCATGATCACTAGATCAACACAAGTAGCTACAAGTGGCTCCTTGAGCTGTTTGGCTAGAGGAGGAACAAGGGCAAGGCTAGTTCTCCTCTTCTCTCTACGTGGTGTGTCAAAAACTCTGAGATCAACCCTTTGCATGGGTGCCCCGGGGGGTTCATATAATGAAGGAAATATGCCCTAGAGGAAATAATAAAGTATTATATATTTCCTTATATCATGATAAATGTTTATTATTCATGCTAGAATTGTATTAACTGGAAACATAATACATGTGTGAATACATAGACAAACAGAGTGTCACTAGTATGCCTCTACTTGACTAGCTCGTTAATCAAAGATGGTTATGTTTCCTAGCCATAGACATGAGTTGTCATTTGATTAACGAGATCACCTCATTAGGATAATGACGTGATTGACTTGACCCATTCCGTTAGCTTAGCACCCGATCGTTTAGTATGTTGCTATTGCTTTCTTCATGACTTATACATGTTCCTATGACTATGAGATTATGCAACTCCCGTTTACCGGAGGAACACTTTGTGTGCTACCAAACATCACAACGTAAATGGGTGATTATAAAGGTGCTCTACAGGTGTCTCCAAAGGTACTTGTTGGGTTGGCGTATTTCGAGATTAGGATTTGTCACTCCGATTATCGGAGAGGTATCTCTGGGCCCACTCGGTAATGCACATCACTATAAGCCTTGCAAGCGTTGTGACTAATGAGTTAGTTGCGGGATGATGTATTACGGAACGAGTAAAGAGACTTGCCGGTAACAAGATTGAACTAGGTATCGAGATACCGACGATCGAATCTCGGGCAAGTAACATACCGATGACAAAGGGAACAACGTATGTTGTTATGCGGTCTGACCGATAAAGATCTTCGTAGAATATCTGGGAACCAATATGAGCATCCAGGTTCCGCTATTGGTTATTGACCAGACAGGTGTCTCGGTCATGTCTACATAGTTCTCGAACCCGAAGGGTCCGCACGCTTAACGTTACGATGACAGTTTTATTGAGTTTTGATGTACCGAAGGAGTTCGGAGTCCCGGATGAGATCAGGGACATGACGAGGAGTCTCGAAATGGCCGAGACGTAAAAATCGATATATTGGACAACTATATTCGGACTTCGGAAAGGTTCCGAGTGATTCGGCTATTTTTCGGAGTACCGGAGAGTTACGGGAATTCGTATTGGGCCTTAATGGGCCATACGGGAAAGGAGAGAAAACCCCAAAGGGTGGCCGCACCCCTCCCCATGGGCTAGTCCGAATTTGACTAGGGAGGGGGGGCGCCCCCTTCCTTCTTTCTCCTTCCCCCTTCCCTTCTCCTACTCCCACAAGGAAAGGAGGAGTCCTACTCCCGGTGGGAGTAGGACTCCCCCCTTTGGCGCGCCTCTCCCCTTGGCCGGCTGCCTCCCCCTTGCTCCTTTATATACGGGGGCAGAGGGGCACCCCAGAGACACAACAATTGATCCTTGAGATCTTTAGCCGTGTGCGGTGCCCCCCTCCACCATATTACACCTCGATAATACCGTTGCGGAGCTTAGGCGAAGCCCTGCGTCGGTGGAACATCATCATCGTCACCACGCCGTCGTGCTGACGAAACTCTCCCTCAACACTCGGCTGGATCGGAGTTCGAGGGACGTCATCGAGCTGAACGTGTGTAGAACTCGGAGGTGCCGTGCGTTCGGTACTTGATCGGTCGGATCGTGAAGACGTACGACTACATCAACCGCGTTGTGATAACGCTTCCGCTGTCGGTCTACGAGGGTACGTGGACAACACTCTCCCCTCTCGTTGCTATGCATCACCATGATCTTGCGTGTGCGTAGGAAATTTTTTGAAATTACTACGTTCCCCAACAGTGGCATCCGAGCCTGGTTTTATGCGTTGATGCTATGCACGAGTAGAACACAAGTGAGTTGTGGGCGATATAAGTCATACTGCTTACCAGCATGTCATACTTTGGTTCAGCGGTATTGTGAGATGAAGCGGCCCGGACCGACATTACGCGTACGCTTACGCGAGACTGGTTTCACCGTTCGGAGCACTCGTTGCTTAAAGGTGACTGGCGGGTGTCTGTCTCTCTCACTTTAGTTGAACCGAGTGTGGCTACGCCCGGTCCTTGCGAAGGTTAAAACAGCACCAACTTGACAAACTATCGTTGTGGTTTTGATGCGTAGGTAAGAACGGTTCTTGCTAAGCCCGTAGCAGCCACGTAAAACTTGCAACAACAAAGTAGAGGACGTCTAACTTGTTTTTGCAGGGCATGTTGTGATGTGATATGGTCAAGACATGATGTGATATAATTTGTTGTATGAGATGATCATGTTTTGTAACCGAGTTATCGGCAACTGGCAGGAGCCATATGGTTGTCGCTTTATTGTATGAAATGCAATCGCCATGTAATTGTTTTACTTTATCACTAAGCGGTAGCGATAGTCGTAAAAGCAATAGTTGGCGAGACGACAACGATACTACGATGGAGATCAAGGTGTCGCGCCGGTGACGATGGTGATCATGACGGTGCTTCGGAGATGGAGATCACAAGCACGGTGCTTCGGAGATGGAGATCACAAGCACAAGATGATGATGGCCATATCATATCACTTATATTGATTGCATGTGATGTTAATCCTTTATGCATCTTATCTTGCTTTGATTGACGGTAGCATTATAAGATGATCTCTCACTAAAATTTCAAGATAAAAGTGTTCTCCCTGAGTATGCACCGTTGCGAAAGTTCTTCGTGCTGAGACACCACGTGTTAATCGGGTGTGATAGGCTCTACGTTCAAATACAACGGGTGCAAAACAGTTGCACACGCGGAATACTCAGGTTAAACTTGACGAGCCTAGCATATACAGATATGGCCTCGGAACACAGAGACCGAAAGGTCGAGCGTGAATCATATAGTAGATATGATCAACATAGTGATGTTCACCATTGAAACTACTCCATCTCACGTGTTAATCGGACATGGTTTAGTTGATTTGGATCACGTAATCACTTAGATGATTAGAGGGATGTCTATCTAAGTGGGAGTTCTTAAGTAATATGATTAATTGAACTTAAATTTATCATGAACTTAGTCCTGATAGTATTTTGCAAATTATGTTGTAGATCAATAGCTCGCGTTGTTGCTTCCCTGTGTTTATTTTTGATATGTTCCTAGAGAAAAATTATGTTGAAAGATGTTAGTAGCAAAGATGCGGATTGGATCCGTGATCTGAGGATTATCCTCATTGCTGCACAGAAGAATTATGTCCTTGATGCACCGCTAGGTGACAGACCTATTGCAGGAGCAGATGCAGACGTTATGAACGTTTGGCTAGCTCAATATGATGACTACTTGATAGTTTAGTGCACCATGCTTAACGGCTTAGAATCGGGACTTCAAAGACGTTTTGAACGTCATGGACCATATGAGATGTTCCAGGAGTTGAAGTTAATATTTCAAGCAAATACCCGAGTTGAGAGATATGAAGTCTCCAACAAGTTCTATAGCTAAAAGATGGAGGAGAATCGCTCAACTAGTGAGCATGTGCTCAGATTGTCTGGGTACTACAATCGCTTGAATCAAGTGGGAGTTAATCTTCCAGATAAAATAGTGATTGACAGAATTCTCTAGTCACCATCACCAAGTTAGTAGAACTTCGTGATGAACTATAGTATGCAAGGGATGACGAAAGTAATTCCCGAGCTCTTCGTGATGCTGAAATCGACGAAGGTAGAAATCAAGAAAAACATCAAGTGTTGATGGTTGACGAGACCACTAGTTTCAAGAAAAGGGCAAAGGGAAGAAGGGGAACTTCAAGAAGAACGGCAAGCAAGTTGCTGCTCAAGTGAAGAAGCCTAAGTCTGGTCCTAAGCCTGAGACTAAGTGCTTCTACTGCAAAGGGACTGGTCACTGGAAGCGGAACTACCCCAACTATTTGGTGGATAAGAAGGATGGCAAAGTGAACAAAGGTATATTGGATATACATGTTATTGATGTGTACTTTACTAGTGTTTATAGCAACCCCTCGGTATTTGATACTGGTTCAGTTGCTAAAGTAGTAACTCGAAACGGGAGTTGCAGAATAAACAGAGACTAGTAAAAGGCGAGGTGACGATGTGTGTTGGAAGTAGTTCCAAGATTGATATGATCATCATCGCACACTCCCTGTACTTTCGGGATTAGTGTTGAAACTAAATAAGTGTTATTTGGTGTTTGCGTTGAGCATGAATATGATTTGATCATGTTTTTTGCAATACGGTTATTCATTTAAGTTAGAGAACAATTGTTGTTCTGTTTACATGAATAAAAACCTTCTATGGTCATACACACCAACGAAAATGGTTTGTTGGATCTTGATCGTAGTGATACACATAATCATAATATTGAAGCCAAAAGATGCAAAGTTAATAATGATAGTGCAACTTATTTGTGGCACTGCCGTTTAGGTCATATTGGTGTAAAGCGCATGAAGAAACTCCATACTGATGGGATTTTGGAATCACTTGATTATGAATCACTTGATGCTTGCGAACCGTGCCTCATGGGCAAGATGACTAAAACGCCGTTCTCCGGAACTATGGAGAGAGCAACAGATTTGTTGGAAGTCATACATACAGATGTATGTGGTCCAATGAATATTGAGGCTTGTGGCGGATATCATTATTTTCTCACCTTCACAGATGATCTGAGCAGATATGGGTATATCTACTTAATGAAACATAAGTCTGAAACATTTGAAAAGTTCATATAATTTCAGAGTGAAGTGGAAAATCATCGTAACAAGAAAATAAAGTTTCTACGATCTGATCATGGAAAAGAGTATTTGAGTTACGAGTTTGGCCTTTAGTTAAAACAATGTGAAATAGTTTCACTACTCACGCCACCTGGAACACCACAGTTTAATGGTGTGTCCGAACATCGTAACCGTACTTTATTAGATATGGTGCGATATATGATGTCTCTTACCGATCTACCACTATCGTTTTGGGGTTATGCATTAGAGACAGCTGCATTCACGTTAAATAGGGTACCATCTAAATCTGTTGAGACGACATCTTATGAACTGTGGTTTAGCAAGAAACCAAAGTTGTCGTTTCTTAAAGTTTGGGGTTGCGATGCTTATGTGAAAAAGTTTCATCCTGATAAGCTCAAACCCAAATCGGAGAAATGTGTCTTCATAGGATACCCAAAGGAGACAGTTGGGTACACCTTCTATCACAGATCCTTTCTAGAGAAGGAGTTTCTCTCGAAAGAAGTGAGTGGGAGGAAAGTAGAACTTGATGAGGTAACTGTACCTGCTCCCTTATTGGAAAGTAGTTCATCACAGAAATCTGTTCCTGTGACTTCTACACCAATTAGTGAGGAAGTTAATGATGATGATCAAGTAACTTCAGATCAAGTTACTACCAAACCTCGTAGGTAAACCAGAGTAAGATCCGCACCAGAGTGGTACGGTAATCCTGTTCTGGAGGTTATGTTACTAGACCATGACGAACCTACGAACTATGAAGAAGCAATGGTGAGCCCAGATTCCGCAAAATGGCTTGAGGCCATGAAATCTGAGATGAGATCCATGCATGAGAACAAAGTGTGGACTATGGTTGACTTGCCCGATGATCGGCAAGCAATTGAGAATAAATGGATCTTCAAGAGGAAGACGGACGCTGATAGTAGTGTTACTATCTACAAAGCTAGAATTGTCGCAAAAAGGTTTTCGACAAGTTCAAAGTGTTGACTACGATGAGAGTTTCTCACTCGTATCTATGCTTAAGTCTGTCCGAATCATGTTAGCAATTGCCGCATTTTATGAAATATGGCAAATGGATAAACAAAACTGCATTCCTTAATGGATTTATTAAAGAAGAGTTGTATATGATGCAACCAGGAGGTTTTGTCAATCCTTAAAGTGCTAACAAAATATGCAAGCTCCAGCGATCCATCTATGGACTGGTGCAAGCATCTCGGAGTTGGAATATGCGCTTTGATAAGTTGATCAAAGGATATAGTTTTATACAGACTTGCGGTGAAGCCTGTATTTACAAGAAAGTGAGTGGGAGCACTACAGCATTTCTGATAAGTATGTGAATGACATATTGTTGATCAGAAATAATGTAGAATTATTCTGCAAAGCATAAAGGAGTGTTTGAAAGGAGTTTTTCAAAGATAGACTACGGTGAAGCTGCTTACATATTGAGCATCAAGATCTATAGAGATAGATGAAAATGCTTGATAAGTTTTTCAATGAATACATACCTTAACAAGATTTTGAAGTAGTTCCAAATAGAACAGTCAAAGAAAGAGTTCTTGCCTGTGTTACAAGGTGTGAAATTGACTAAAGACTCAAAGCCCGACCACGGCAAAAGATAGAAAGAGAATGAAAGTCATTCCCTATGCCTTGGCCATAGGTTCTATAAAGTATGCCATGCTGTGTACCAGATCTATTGTATACCATACACTGATTTTGGCAAGGGAGTACAATAGTGATCTAGGAGTAGATCACTGGACAGCGGTCAAAATTATCCTTAGTGGAATAAGGATATGTTTCTCGATTATGGAAGTGACAAAAGGTTCGTTGTAAAGGGTTACGTCGATGCAAGTTTTGACACTAAATCTAGATGACTCTAAGTCTCGGTCTAGATACATATTGAAAGTGGGAGCAATTAGCTAGAGTAGCTCCGTGCAGAGCATTGTAGACATAGAAATTTGCAAAATACTTACGGATCTGAATGTGACAGACCCGTTGACTAAAATTATCTCACAATCAAAACATGATCACACCTTAGTACTCTTTGGGTGTTAATCACATAGCGATGTGAACTAGATTATTGACTCTAGTAAACCCTTTGAGTGTTGGTCACATAGAGATGTGAACTATGGGTGTTAATCACATGGTGATGTGAATTATTGATGTTAAATCACATGGCGATGTGAACTAGATTATTGACTCTAGTGCAAGTGGGAGACTGAAGGAAATATGCCCTAGAGGCAATAATAAAGTATTATATATTTCCTTATATCATGATAAATGTTTATTATTCATGCTAGAATTGTATTAACCGGAAACATAATACATGTGTGAATACATAGACAAACAGAGTGTCACTAGTATGCCTCTACTTGACTAGCTCGTTAATCAAAGATGGTTATGTTTCCTAGCCATAGACATGAGTTGTCATTTGATTAACGAGATCACCTCATTAGGAGAATGACGTGATTGACTTGACCCATTCCGTTAGCTTAGCACCCGATCGTTTAGTATGTTGCTATTGCTTTCTTCATGACTTATACATGTTCCTATGACTATGAGATTATGCAACTCCCGTTTACCGGAGGAACACTTTGTGTGCTACCAAACGTCACAACGTAAATGGGTGATTATAAAGGTGCTCTACAGGTGTCTCCAAAGGTACTTGTTGGGTTGGCGTATTTCGAGATTAGGATTTGTCACTCCGATTGTCGGAGAGGTATCTCTGGGCCCACTCGGTAATGCACATCACTATAAGCCTTGCAAGCATTGTGACTAATGAGTTAGTTGCGGGATGATGTATTACGGAATGAGTAAAAAGACTTGCCGGTAACGAGATTGAACTAGGTATCGAGATACCGACGATCAAATCTCGGGCAAGTAACATACCGATGACAAAGGGAACAATGTATGTTGTTATGCGGTCTGACCGATAAAGATCTTCATAGAATATGTGGGAACCAATATGAGCATCCAGGTTCCGCTATTGGTTATTGACCGGAGAGGTGTCTCGGTCATGTCTACATAGTTCTCGAACCCGAAGGGTCCGCACGCTTAACGTTACGATGACAGTTTTATTGAGTTTTGATGTACCGAAGGAGTTCGGAGTCCCGGATGAGATCAGGGACATGACGAGGAGTCTCGAAATGGCCGAGACGTAAAAATCGATATATTGGACGACTTTATTCGGACTTCGGAAAGGTTCCGAGTGATTCGGCTATTTTTCGGAGTACCGGAGAGTTACGGGAATTCGTATTGGGCCTTAATGGGCCATACGGGAAAGGAGAGAAAAACCCCAAAGGGTGGCCGCACCCCTCCCCATGGGCTAGTCCGAATTGGACTCGGGAGGGGGGGCGCCCCCTTCCTTCTTTCTCCTTCCCCCTTCCCTTCTCCTACTCCCACAAGGAAAGGAGGAGTCCTACTTCCGGTGGGAGTAGGACTCCCCCCTTTGGCGTGCCTCTCCCCTTGGCCGGCTGCCTCCCCCTTGCTCCTTTATATACGGGGGCAGAGGGGCACCCCAGAGACACAACAATTGATCCTAGAGATCTTTTAGCCGTGGGTGGTGCCCCCCTCCACCATATTACACATCGATAATACCGTTGCGGAGCTTAGGCGAAGCCCTGCGTCGGTGGAACATCCTCATCGTCACCACGCCATTGTGCTGACGAAACTCTCCCTCAACACTCGGCTGGATCGGATTTCGAGGGACGTCATCGAGCTGAACGTGTGTAGAACTCGGAGGTGCCGTGCGTTCGGTACTTGATCGGTCGGATTGTGAAGACGTACGACTACATCAACCGCGTTGTGATAACGCTTCCGCTGTCAGTCTACGAGGGTACGTAGACAACACTCTCCCCTCTTGTTGCTATGCATCACCATGATCTTGCGTGTGCGTAGGAATTTTTTTGAAATTACTACGTTCCCCAACATATAAGCCTACCCCCAGGGGTACAATGGTAATCCGCCTGGACGCGGGTCCTAACCGTCAGTGTCTGTATTCGCCGGCTTCTCCGCCGACCGCTGGGGCCCGCCGACTGGTGGGTCCCGCCGGCTGCCGGCCTCCTGGCCGATAGGCCGGCCCCACCACCCGGGGGTCTTGTCGGAGGCTGGTTACTGTAGCCTCTCCCCTGATGATGAGGGCTTCGTTGAGGTAAGCATGGCTACAGTGCCGCTGCCTGGCGGGCTTTCACTGTAGCCTTACCTCATCTTGTCTCCTTAATGATGCACATACTTCGAGGGAGGGAGGTGGCCGGCTATGCCCCAGGCCGACTGGGGGAGGCTTGACCGCCTTCGAGCATCTCTCTGACTGAAGGGGCCCGCCGCCCGCGGGCCGTACTGGCGCCTGTCGTGGGTGGCGTCATGGTCAACATAGCAACAGTGCCACCCCGGACGGGGGATGGCCGACCCGTACGGCGCACTGTGGCCACGCGTGCTCCGGGATTCGGGGGTGGTAGGCTGTACTGTAGCCACGCCCCGTCTCATCACCGTTATGTGGGCGCGGCCCTTGAGGGTGCAGTCTCGGCCGGCTCCTGGGAGTCGGTCTTCTTGTGGCCGGCTTCTGGGAGTCGGTCCCCTTGGGGCCGGCTTCCTGGAGTCGGCCATCTTATGGTTATCTTCGGGAAGGTTTTTGAGACCGGGTCGCCTTCCGGTAGTCGGCCTGCGAGATAGCCGACCAGGGGAAGGCGGCCCTGTGCTTTGGATGCTTGAAGGTTCGATCGGCTTGATAATTTCTTGAAGTGCCAGGGGGAGTCGGTTAGGCTACCTGTGGCCATTTACTCCGACAGTAGTCCCTGAAGCTGGTTGGGCTTCGAGGCTGGAAGGAGGACGGGAAGCTCAATCAGCTTCCTATCTTGAAGAGCCAGCAGCTAGGAGCCGACTTTGGTCAGGTGCGCCATCTTGGCGAGGTTTTGAAGTCTGAAGGCGGGAGCCAGCTGGTGCGCACGCTGGGTCGCGGGCCGGCCGCTTGCTGCCCGCGCGCCACGTGGCACCCTCCGGCCGGAAAGGCCTGCCAGCCCACGCGCGTGACTGGATGCCGCTGCAGGCCGGGGCCCGCCACTTCCACGCCTAGGCCTAGGTGTGGATCTTCTGTGGCCCAAAACGGGCCGCTCGCCTTCCAACGGCGGTTTCCGCACGCCGTTAGGGCGCAATGATCGTGGGACGTGGGGGAGTGGGCGCAGTTAATCCCACGTTCCCCCCCCCAACGCCTCGCCTCCTCGGCTCCGCCGCACGAGGCTATAAATAGGGGGAGGATGGGGAGCGGCAGACGCTCGCACGCTCACCCTCGCTCTGCCATCTTCTTCTTCTTTCTCTCCATCGCTGCAGCCCCTCGCCGCCGCGCCGTCCCTCTAGTCTTCGCACTACCCCGCAGCTTCGCCGCCGCGGGGCCGTGGTTTCGTCGTTGCAGCGCCCTCTTTCATCAGCTTCTTGCCGTCATGCAGCACGGCGGGGACTGGGACGGCTCCAACGTCCACGTGGACCACATCGACTTCCTCCGCAAGACGCGGCGGTTGCCCGGCGAGGACCAGGTGCGGGTCCGTCTTGCGCCGAAGAAGGGGATCTCGCCGGCGCCGGAGGAAGGCGAGCGGGTAATCTTCCGCTCGCACTTCCTGCGCCGCCTCGGCCTGCCTGCGAGTGCCTTCTTCCGCTCCTTCCTCGAATTCTACCAGCTCCAGCCGCACCACCTCACTCCAAACACGGTGGTGCTGCTGTCTGCCTTCGTCACTCTGTGCGAGGGCTTCCTTGGCGTCCTTCCCACCCTCGAGCTCTGGGGGGAATTCTTCCAATCCAAGCTTGGCACCCGCATGCAGGGCGTGCCGGCTCAGAGCGGCGCCTTCATCGCGGTGCGGAGGCCGGTAGCCGACAACCCCTTCCCTGCCATCACGCTGATCTAGTCGGTGAAGCTCTGGCAGAAATCCTACTTCTACGTGAAGAACGTCGCCCCGCAAGGCGACTTCGTCAACTTGGAGGCGGCCCCAGTGGTCCTATCGGGCCAGAACGCTGTCGCCGGCTGGAGCCGCCGCCGTCGCCCGACTCCGGGTAATGATCCAGTCGGAGGGCCTGACCGGGTCCGACCTGCTGGCCGCCTTCGTGGTGCGCCAGGTGCTCCCGCTCCAAGGCCGCCCCCATTTGATCTGTCAAATGAGCGGCCAACTCGATCCGAGTCGGATGTGCACCAAGGAGATGCCTCACTCCGAGGTAGCTCTCATGGTGAACTACCTCGCGAACTGCAAGCTCACCGACGAGTGGCAGTTTGGCAAGGAGCCATACTCCCGTGCCCATCCCCCGCCTATGGTAAGTTTTCTTTATCTTCTCTTCTTTACTTTTGTCACCATGTTTCTCTTGGCCGACTCTGACAAGTCGGTTTGTCTTGGCAGAGCCCTCTCCTTCGGCCGGCGGCCGGGGCAGCGGGGGCGGAGCGCCAATTTCTCCCCGACAAGAACCATCCGTTAGATTAGCATAATGATCATTTAGTTTATTGATATTGCTTTCTTCATGTCAAATACATATTCCTTCGACTATGAGATTATGCAACTCCTGGATACCGGAGGAATACCTTGTGTGCTATCAAACGTCACAACATAACTGAGTGATCATAAATATGCTCTACAGGAATCTTCGAAGGTGTTTGTTGAGCTGGCATAGATCAAGATTAGGATTTGTCACTCCGAGTATCGAAGAGGTATCTCTGGGCCCTCTTGGTAATACGCATCATAAGAAGCCTTGCAAGCAAAGTGACTAATGAGTTAGTTACAAGATGATGTATCATGGAACGAGTAAAGAGACTTGCCGGTAACAAGATTGAACTAGGTATGAAGAAACCGATGATCGAATCTCGGGCAAGTAACATACCGATGAACAAAAGGAATTACATATGTTGTCATTTCGACCGATAAAGATCTTCGTAGAATATGTAGGTGCCGATATGGGCATCCAGGTTCCCCTAGGAGAGGTGTCTCGGTCATGTCTACATAGTTCTCGAACCCGTAGGGTCCGCACGCTTAACATCCGTTGACAATATAGTGTTATATGAGTTACATGATTTGGTGACCGAATGTTGTTCGGAGTCCTGGATGAGATCACGGACATGACGAGGAGTCTAAAAATGGTTGGGAGGTAAAGATTGATATATAGGACGATGGTATTCGGACACCGAAAGGGTTACAGGATGCATCGGGTAGCCTTCGGGTCACCGAAAGGGGTTCCAGACACCACCCCCCCGGTAGGTGTTATGGGCTTAATGGGCCAAAGGAGGGAAATACCGGCCCACAGGGGGCTGGTGCGCCCCTCTCCCTGGCCGGCTAGCCCTAGTGAAGAAAAGGGGGAGGGCTAGCCCCTCTTGTCTTTCCCTCTCATGGGAGAAAGGAAAGGGGGGGCGCCACCCTCCCCTGCCTTTCCCCCGCACCTATATAAGGCAGGGGGCGCGGCTTGGGAGAGACCCCAAGTAGGATTCATCCTACTTGGGCGCCCCCCTTGGCTCCTCTTCCCTCCCTCCCACCTATATATATTTGGGAGGGGGCGCCTCGCACACACCAGACAATTGCCTAACCGTGTGCGGCATCCCCCTCCACAGTTTACACCCCTGGTCATATTTTCGTAGTGCTTAGGCGAAGCCTTGCGGAGATAGCTTCACCATCACCGTCACCACGCTATCGTGCTGGCGGAACTCATCCACTACCTTGTTGTCTTGCTGGATCAAGAAGGCGAAGGACGTCATCGAGCTGAACGTGTGCTAAACGCAGAGGTGTCGTACGTTTGGTGCTCGATCAGTTGGAACGCGAAGAAGTTCGACTACATCAACCGCGTTGTCAAACGCTTCCATTTACGGTCTACGAGGGTACGTAGACACACTCTCCCCTCTCGTTGCTATGCATCTCCTTGATAGATCTTGCATGTGCATAGAAAACTTTTTGTTTTCCATGCAACGTTTCTCAACAACTACACCCTCAGTCGGTGGACTTGCTACTTAACAAAATTCAATCAAAAGATAAGACAGGATAGCTTCATGCGGCAGCCACATCGGTTCCTGTGCCCGCTGGCTCCTCCGCTGGTCATGGTTGTTGCACCGGCTCCATGCCGGTCGCGGTTGATGCACCAGCATCGGTTTGCGCTAGGTCCGCCGAAGCGGCGGTGTAGCCCAACGCGGCCTCGTCGTCCATGTAGGCCCCCATCTTTTCAGAGCTGTCGGCCGGGTCGTTGAGCTCCAGACTGAAGTCGTCGGCTAGAAGCTCTGCGCCGTCCTCCGTCCGCTCCATGTTGAACTCGTCATGCGAAGCGAACGAGGCGAGGTAGCTGGCCCATCCGGTGATCCGGCGTGCTCGCGCCCCCAAGTCGGCCTCCGCGCCAGCCTGCTGGGCCGCCATATGGTCCAGGTCCATGCCCGGGTACCAGGACATGACGAACCGTAGCGCCAAGTCCACGTCTGCACTCCATGCATGGAGTCGGTGCACTCCTGCCTCCAGCCAGCGTGCCAGCCGTGTAACGCTGTTGGGCGCCATCGCTATGGCCAGAGGTAGGCCGTCATGCCCAACCCGGCCGAGAACGGCCTCTTCATCTTCCCGTCTACCGTGTTCAGGCGGACCTCGACGGCGAGCATGAGCTCTGCGAAGGTCTAGGCAGTGTGCGGGTCGACCTCGGTACCCACATCCACCTGGGTAGCCCGGTGAGCAAACACAGCTGCCTCTGCCGTCTCCTGCGTCTCCGGGAAGACCCCTGGCAAGATGAAGAAAGAATCAGTTAGCAAAGCAAAGGGTCAGTCAGCTCGCAAGCCGGCGGGTCAATCGGAGAAACGCTTACGGGTGAAGAGCTCATCGAGATGCCGCGCCTCCAACAACATCTCGTTCTCCTGCATGGCCCACGCACGGCTGCAGGTCTTGAGGTCCTTCTCAAGCCTGGCACTTTTCTCGATAGCCGCCGTCCGCTCCTCGGCCGCCTTGCCGTGCTCCTCTGTTAGCCGATCCAGCTCCATCTAGTGGGCGGACCCCACCCTGGTCCTCTCCGCCTCCAGCCAGCCCACCTCGGCCCGAAGACAGTCGTGGTCGGCGACGTCCAGATCATGTTGCTAGTCGGCTTCGGCGAGCCGGGTCCGGATCCCTGGCACCTCGTCCACAGCAGTTACTTGCAAAAACCACAAGTCAGATGCCGGAAAGAAGAAAAAGACAACAACGCCTTAAGATTCAACCCAGCTGCTCCGTAGTCGGCCCGAATCTCGGGGGCTACACCTAGTGGGTGCGCTGTCGCGCCCCCACTGGAAGCAAGCGAGTTGTACCCCGTGTCTAGGCCAGCTCCATCTCCTTGGCGGCGAGCTGGGCCTTGACCGCGCGGTTCTTCTCTAGGAGCCGGTTGTGTGCACCGACCCGCAGGTCTTACAGATGCTGCGAGGGGACAAGTGTCAGCGGAAAGCAAAGACGCATATAGAGACCCGACCCGGCTGCTCTGCAGCAGGCCGGGCCCTCGGGGGCTCCACCCAGTGGGTGTGCTGGCGCCCCCCCACTGTTCAGCCGCAAAAACAAACAAAACAAGAAGACATTACTGTGGGAGTCCTGGATTAGGGGGTCCTCGGACAGCCGGACTATATACTTTAGCCGGACTGTTAAACTATGAAGACACAAGATTGAAGACTTTGTCCCGTGTCCGGATGGGTCTCTCCTTGGCGTGGAAGGCAAGCTTGGCAATACGGATATGTAGATCTCCTCCCTTGTAACCGACTCTGTGTAACCCTAGCCCCCTCCGGTGTCTATATAAACCGGAGGGCTTAGTCCGTAGGACAACAACAATCATACCATAGGCTAGCTTCTAGGGTTTAGCCTCTACGATCTCGTGGTAGATCAACTCTTGTAATACTCATATCATCAAGATCAATCAAGCAGGAAGTAGGGTATTACCTCCCCCGCCTCCTGTTACCATCCGCCTTAGACGCACAGTTCGGGACCTCCTACCCGAGATCCGCCGGTTTTGACACCGACATTGGTGCTTTCATTGAGAGTTCCACTGTGCCGTCGCGATAAAGGCTTGATGGCTCCTTCGATCTTCGGCAACGATGTGTTCCAGGGTGAGGTTTTCCCCATCGGGCAGATCTTAGTATTCGGCGGCTTCGAACTGCGGGCCAACTTGCTTGGCCATCTGGAGCAGATCGAGAGCTACGCCCCTGGCCGTCAGGTCAGGTTCAGAAATTTAAACTACACTGGCGACATCCGGGGAGACTTGATCTTTGACGGATTCGAGCCCATGTCAGGTGCGCCGCACAGTCACGACGAGCACGACTTAGCTCCGTCGTCGGACGGTGTTCGGGAGATCACACCTGTGGCTACTCTGGCCCTAGATCTGGAGTCGATTGCGCCATCCGAGGATGGGCGGATGGACCCCGCCTTGGAGGTCACACACTCAGTGGCGATAGAGCCGAATACTGACTTCCCCTCCTATGAGACCTGTGTTGCCGGGTCCTTGGATTCGTCCCCGGCCACAGGTCCCGAACCGCCTGCGTCCATGCCTATCGAATCCGATTGGGCGCCGATCATGGAATTTACCTCCGCGGATATCTTTCAGCACTCGCCCTTTGGCGATGTGCTAAATTCACTAAAGTCTCTCTCCTTGTCAGGAGGCCCTTGGCCGAACTATGTCCGGCTCGAGTGGGAGGCGGACGATGAAAAAATTCGTTCCCCACCCACCACCCACTTAATAGCCACTGTCGATGAATTAACCGACATGCCCGATTTCGACTCCGAAGACATCGACGATATGGATGACGATGCAGGAGAAGAACAGGAACCACCGCCCACAGGGCGCTGGACAGCCACTTCATCACACGATATATATATGGTGGATACACCCAAAGAAGACAATGATGAAGAACGGGTGGATGCAGCGATGGATAACCCCCTCGAGAAGCAACCAAAGCGACGATGCAGACGCCGCTCCAAATCCCGGCTCGGCAAAAACAGCGATAACAACACAAGAAAGAATGAGACCCCGGTCGACTCCAAAGCAACAGAGCAGGAGGAGCCAGCGGACGGCGAACATCGTACGGAGCCACTGTCCGATCATAGCGACACCGAGGGTAGAAATCATCAACCTGTCTCCGGAGAGGAGAATAGTCTGGATGACGATGCACACATCATCCTGGAAAGGAACTTGGAACAAGAGAACCTCCACAGAAGGCTTATTGCCACCGCGAGGAGTCTTAAGAAGCATAAACAAAGGCTCAAGGCTGCACAAAATACACTCATCAGTAGATGGAACAAAGTGCTGGACACTGCCGAAAACTACAATGTCAGTCGCCACACAAAGAGTTACCCAAAGCGCAAGCTGCTGCCTGAATTCGATGACGAGGCCTTAGAGCCTACACAGCCAAAAAATAAAATGGCCGACCGATCGGATCGACCACCTCATGGCCGCGATAGGGCGGCTAACGAGGCCGCACATAAGTCAGCACACGATTCACATGAGGACTTGCATCAAAAGGCCGGCATGACCAGATCCATCTACGGATCTAGGAAGCGCGCTCCAGCGCAGAATCAAAACCGAACACTACAACAGCCAGAACGCCATGACACATCCAAATATAGGGGTGCCGCGCACCCCCTATTCTTCACCGATGAGGTGCTGGATCACGAATTTCCAGAGGGATTCGAACCCATGAACATAGAGGCGTATGACGGAACGACAGACCCTGGGGTCTGGATTGAGGATTTCATCCTCCATATCCATATGGCTCGCAGAGACAATCTCCACGCCATCAAATACTTGCCCCTCAAGTTGAAAGGACCAGCTCGGCACTGGCTGAAGAGCCTCCCCGAAAATTCAATTGGAAGTTGGGAGGAGCTTGAGGATGCTTTTAGGGCTAACTTTCAAGGGACCTATGTCCGACCTCCGGACGCAGACGATTTAAGTCATATAATTCAACAGCCCGGAGAGTCAGCCCAAAAGCTTTGGAACAGATTTCTTACTAAGAAGAATCAAATCATCGACTGCCCGGACGCCGAAGCCTTAGCAGCTTTCAAACACAGCGTCCGAGACGAATAGCTTGCCAGACACCTCGGCCAAGAAAAACCGAGGACAATGGCAGCCCTAACAAGCCACATGACCCGCTTTTGCGCGGGAGAAGATAGCTGGTTGGCCCGTAGTAGCACCAGCGACCCAGGCACATCTGAAGTTAGGGATGGCAATGGAAAACCACGACGCAGTAAAAGCAAGCATCGAAATAACAAAGACAGCCCAGACAACACGGCGGTAAACGCCGGATTTAGGGGCTCTCGACCCGGTTAGCGGAAAAAGCCTTTCAAAGGCAATAGAGATGGACCGTCCAGCCTAAACAAGATTCTAGACAAATTATGTCAGATCCATGGCACCTCGGATAAACCTGCAAATCACACCCACAGAGAATGCTGGGTCTTCAAGCAGGCCGGCAAGCTAAACGCTGAACACAAGGGGAGGGAGACACCAAGTGAAGACGAGGATGAGCCTCGCCAGCAAAACACTGGGGGACAGAAAAAATTCCCAACAGAGGTCAAAACAGTGAACATGATTCACGTAACAAAAGGAAGGAGCAAACATGCACTCCGAGACATATGCGCCGTAGAGCCCGTCACCCCTAAGTTCAACCCTTGGTCGGCCTGCCCGATCACTTTTGATCGCAGGGATCACCTAACAAGTATCCGGCACGGAGGATTGGCTGCCTTGGTGCTAGACCCAATTATCGACGGATACCATCTCACCCAAGTCCTCATGGACGGCGGCAGTAGTCTTAATCTGATATATCAGGACATAGTCCGCAAAATGGGGATAGACCCGACAAGAATCAGCCAAAGCAATACTACCTTTAAAGGGGTAATACCAGGCCCAGAGGCCCGTTGTACGGGCTCTCTAGTACTAGAGATTGTATTCGGTTCTCCCGACAACTTCCGAAGTGAAAGGTTAACCTTCGACATCGCTCCATTCCGAAGCGGCTATCAAGCACTACTCGGAAGAACAGCCTTCGCTCATTTTAATGCAGTACAGCATTACGCTTCTCTTAAGCTTAAGATGCCCCGTCCACGTGGCATCATCACAGTTAGCAGAAATATTGAGCGTTCCTTACGCGCGGAAGAACATGTGGCGGCTTTAGCAGCCGAACACTAAACGGCCTCTCCAACCAGAATAAATGATCGGTCGTCAAGACCGCGGACACGGCTAGACGAGTCCGGCACACCACTAGCTGTAACAGCTTAGATAAACCTGAGATTTGTTTGATGGATATACCCCCATAGGCGGTACCAGGGGCTTCCCGCATATAAAAAGGACTACAGTTCGGCTCGACCTTACTTATCTTGAATTTTAATGGTTTATTGAGAATAACCAATTTTTTGCACGACAACTTTCACCTAAGTTCTTCTCTTTTACAGATGATAATCGTGCTACACCCTTCCAGGATACGGCACAACAGAGACACAGGCGCAGACGTGCAGCAGAGCCCCGCTCAAAGGTTTCTTTTCAAATTAAGACCCTGTGTAAACCTTTTTTACTGTCTCTTGTTGCTTCACATCCTCCGGATACTCAGCATAACCGAGAAGGATGCTGACGTTATTGGTATTTTCGCCACGTCAGAAAGACGCTCGTACCTGGACACTCAGGGTTCATTATCAAGGGCGTTACTCAGCCCGGTATATGTTGTAAAGACCGAATACCTTAGGGAGTGTTCGGCATCGCGAGTTTGGCCTTATATGCATCAGCTCCGAATCATGTCTTTGGTCAAATGTTGGGTTTGCCCGGCTCCCGCGTTTTGCTAGCTTACGTTCCGCTCTATCGGCTAAGTTGGCACTGGGAAAACTACTGCGATTGTGCCCTGGTTCATCCGGATGAGCACCTCAGTAGAGAAAGTCGAAAACTGACTGTCATGATAAAGCATGAGACTAGTCAACCACTCGATGCCTTAGCGGAATCTTCAGGATTCCTCCGCATTAACGAAGGGCCGGTTTTCCCGGTCATGTACATACGCGCCCCGTACTCGGATGAGCGCGGAAGTACCAGAGGCTATATAGTAGCCACACTGTCAAACTCCTATGGCTAAGTGAAAGTGTTAAAGCAATATAGTCTGATTGCCTCGTTCGCCGCGGTACCACCTCCTTAATGGACCAAGACGTTGGATCAAGTGTGAACACGCGCTTTTGCGAGCACCCCCGCATTATATGTGTGGGGGCTGAAGCCAGCGACTACAAACTTTCAGGTTATATACATATATACATGAACGGCCGCACAGGAGGCATCATAATACTTTCAGGCAAAAGTATAAACACAGCCTTTATAATTTAAATAGCATTGTTTTTACAATCGGGATATATGTCACTCGAACATGACACTCTTCGAGCACTGAGCCTCTATTAAACGAGCACCTTCTAGGACTTCTTCAAAATAGTGCTCGGCCGAAACCTGGCCTATGGACGGATTCTGGGTTGCAATAGCGGTGGCCTCCATCTCTGCCCAGTATGTCTTGACACGGGCAAGAGCCATCCGCGCACCCTCTATGCACGCCGACCTCTTTACAGCGTCGATATGCGGCACAGCACCAAGGAATCGTTGCACAAGACCAAAATAACTATTCGGCCTTGGTCCTTCTGGCCAGAGACGATCCACGACAGACCTCATGGCAAGCCCGGACAACCTATGGAGCTCGGCCCACTCGGCCATTTGCTCATTTAACAGCAGCGGACGTGCTGGAGCATTGAACTGTGACCAGAACAACTTTTCCACTTCGTGATCTTTTTGATCTTTGAAAAACTTGGTCGCATCAGCAGCACTCGCTGCCAAATCCAGGTACGCGTCCGCAGAACTCCATAATTGATCCAGAAGGGCATACTTAGGATCTCCGAACTTCGTCCGCAACAAAAAGGGCTTCCCAGCCGTGATATTTCCGGCTTGACGTAGCTCCTCCTTCGCCGCTCTGATTTTAGAGCTGGTTTCCTTAGCTGCTACCATGGCTTTCTCCAGGTCCGCCGTCTTCGTTTGACTTTCCCTTTCGAGAAGCTCATAACGGTCGGCGGCACCCTTCAACTCAACAGCCATCTTGGCTATTTTCTCTTTGCTCTGGCAATGCGCAGCCTGTTCAGCTCTTAATACTTCGACCGCCTTTAGGGCGGCCGCATCACTCCTCCTGGCTTATTCCTTGGCTCGGGCAAGTTCCGCCCGAAGGGTCTCCACGGCGGCAGCTCCATCTACAGTCACAACATATTATAGATACTAGCTTCATGCCCCTCTTAATATATGTTGACCATCGGAGAATACATACCCTGTGCCTCGTCAAGCCGCCTGTTTACAAGCTCGATGTCGGCATCCGCCGCATCAAGTTGCCGCTTCAGTTCGGCAAACTCACCAGTCTGGCTAGCCACCGGACACTCAGCCGCCTGCACATGAAAGCGGCATGATCATTACCTAGGACTATGATCCTCTGTTTGCCGCCATTTTTCGACAGCAACCAGAGTCTCAGGGGCTACTATCTGCATAGGGCACACCTGGCGTGTGCGGTACCGTCAAAAACATACATATTACTTTGCGTACCTCAAAGCCTCTCAGCATGCTCTTAAAAGCTTCATGCAACCCGCTTTCGGCGGATGAAATCCTTTCAACCACCATACCCATCAATGCGTCCGGTCACGCACCGGACAGCCCCGGACTCTTTCTGTTGCTCCCTTTAGGAGCCGAATACTCCGGACTTCGGGAGGCCGAAGGATTAACTTCTGGCCTTGGTGGATCAGGAGAAATCCTCTGTGAGGACACCTCTGGGTCGTCCGCCTCATGAGGCGGGGAGGCATGGGGAGGTGTTTCGCTCTCCATCATCTCCGGAAGAAGATCCCCCGAAGACGAACTCTGTCGAGAAGGGCTATGATCCGAACTACAAGACATACGTATCGGTTATTGTCCTCGGAAATAAAGTAGGATATGTCTACTATAGAGTACTTTTCTTTACTTACAGCTCGGTGGAGGGATGATCCCCTTGCGGGCACTGTGCGGTAAGGATACCCTCTGGGGTAGGGCCCCCTGACAAAGATTTCTTCCCTCGTTTGGAAACCATTGTTTCCAAGTCTTCAGAGGCGGTCCTCTTCCTTCCTTGGGGAGAGGGGATTTTAGATCCTTCTCCCCGGTTATCCTCCTTTGCGGAGGCACTACTTCCCCCGGTCTGGATGAATAATGAGTGAGGCCCGCTTTCGGCTTCTTTATTCCCCCCTTTATCTTCCCCTGATGGCGCTTGATAAGGCGCGAGCTCAAGCATTCTGGCCAGTACTGGATCCATTGAGTCTTCGGGAAGGGGGGCCGAACACCTGATCATCTTCGCCTTTTTTACCCAGTCCTGGTCAAAGAGCGACTTTTCAGAATGATGTTGTGATAAATAAAGAGACAGCATGTTCGGCCGAAGAATTACTTACTTGGGTGTCTGAACAATTGCAGTTTAAACCCGCATCCTCGGTGGTGTCCGGACACTTTATTCGTGATCCAAAGAACAATCTACACATCTCTTCGAGCGTCACGCCGAAGAATTGCTGAATAGTTCGCGGTCCTTCCGGGTTGAACTCCTACATACGGAGAGGTCGACGTTTGCAAGGCAGGACTCGACGAACTAGCATGACTTGCATTACCTTGACAAGGCTGACATCTCTCTCGAGGAGATCTCGGATGCGACTCTGCAATGTTGGCACATCATTTACTGGCCCCCAGTCCAGCCCCTTGTTGACCCACGACGCCAGTTGTGGCGGGGGGGCCCGAGCGGAAGGCAGGGGCGGCTACCCACTTAGTACCTCGGGGAGTTGTGATGTAAAACCACTCCCGTTGCCATAAGCTGGACAGCTCCGGGAAGGAACCCTTTGGCCATGGAGCATCGGCGCCTTTGCTTATTATGGCACCTCCGCATTCTGCGTGTCGCCCATTAATCATCTTCGGCTTCACATTAAAGGTCTTGAGCCATAAGCCGAAGTGTGGGGTGACGTGGAGGAAGGCCTCACACACGACGATGAATGACGAGATGTGAAGGATGGAATCCGGGGCCAGATCATGGAAATCGAGCCCGTAATAGAACATGAGCCCTCTAACAAAGGGATCTAGACTAAAGCCTAGCCCTCAGAGGAAGTGGGAGACGAATACGACACTCTCGCTGGGTTCAGGAGTGGGAACGACCTGCCCTCGAGCAGGCAGCCTGTGCGATATTTTGGCGGTCAGATACCTGGCTTCTCTTAGCTTCTTGATGTCCTCCTCCATGACAGAGGAGGGCATCCACCGACCTTGAAGGTTGGATCCGGACATGATTGAAGATCCGAAGCACCTAGCCTGAGCCTTGGGTGTTGGAACTCAAGGTGGGGGAAGGATTCGATTGAGTGCAAGAAGAAAAGGACAGGCCTTGGACCCTTTATAAAGAGGGTGAATATCAAGCGTCCTCCGCGTGGCCGTTTGGAACTTGCCTAAAATCGAGGAGTCATACCAACAGGCACGATTGGGTTACCCATACCCGTATTGATGAGAATCCCGTGATAAGGGGAACACGATCTCTGCTTCGACAAGACGTGCCAATAAAACCGCCTCGCGAAACGTGCAGTGGCAGGCTGGGAGAAACGGTTCGAATAATGACCAGGCCGTGGTGTGATGTCACATTATGAAAAGTTGTCAGCAGATTAGATTTGTGGAAATATTATTCTCTCTACGGTGGTATGTGAAATTTGTTTTGCAGAGCCGGACACTATCCTTGTGTTCAAAATCTTTTATGGGATATTCGGAGGAGGAACCCGCCTTGCAATGCCGAAGACAATCTGCGCACCGGACTCATCGTCATTGAAGCCTGGTTCAGGGGCTACTGAGGGAGTCCTGGATTAGGGGGTCCTCGGACAGCCGGACTATATACTTTAGCCGGACTGTTGGACTATGAAGACACAAGATTGAAGACTTCGTCCCGTGTCCGGATGGGACTCTCCTTGGCGTGGAAGGCAAGCTTGGCAATACGAATATGTAGATCTCCTCCCTTGTAACCGACTCTGTGTAACCCTAGCCCCCTCCGGTGTCTATATAAACTGGAGGGCTTAGTCCGTAGGACAACAACAATCATAACATAGGCTAGCTTCTAGGGTTTAGCCTCTACGATCTCGTGGTAGATCAACTCTTGTAATACTCATATCATCAAGATCAATCAAGCAGGAAGTAGGGTATTACCTCCATCGAGAGGGCCCGAACCTGGGTAAACATCGTGTCCCCCGCCTCCTGTTACCGTCCGCCTTAGACGCACAGTTCGGGACCCCCTACCCGAGATCCGCCGGTTTTGACACCGACAATTACCACAACAACGCGCTCCAGATCCTGCGCCCACTCCTGCTCATCCCGGACGAAGGCCTATAGGAGGCTGTCGCGTCCCCGAAGTTGCTGGCGCAGGGCGTCCATCGCCGTGTCCTCCTGGGTGTGCGGCTTGACCATGACCTCGCTGGCGCCCGCCCAAGGTTGCTGCGGACCGGCGCCGGGTCCGCTCTTCAGCCGCGCTCTGGGTTCTCGGTGGCCCACAGCGGCATGACCACCAGGGCGTTGCTTCCTTCGACCGGCACCTCCGTGGCTGGCATTGCCCACGGCGCGCTAACCGACGTCGCTTGCGACGCGCTGTCCAGTAAGGCTTCCGGCCCGCGACCGCCTCCCTCGGCCTAATTCCCGCCCACTGGGTCGTTCTGGGGCGGCATGTCCAGGATGATCCCCTCGTCGGTCTCTGACTTGTCATCGGCTGGCTCCGCCTGCTCACTCGGGTCACGCCCCTCCTCCGTCTGCGGCTCGACGATTGTGGAGATCAGCGTCAAGCCCGCCTCCCACTCCGGCTAGGCCGGGTCCATGGTGGTCCTTCTCCTCACCTCGGCGGCCCTCGCCTATGCCTGGGCCGAGGTCTCCATCACATCCCTCTCAGCCGCCGCCCGATCCTGCCAGGCGATGCACTCCGTGTTGGCGGGGTCCAGACCGACGTCCTCCCAGGGCTGATCTTACTCGCGCTCGATAGCACTACGCCGGGTTTTCCTCCAGATGGCTTCTTTCCTAGATGCGACTGCCGTAGCCGCCAGTGCCGGCTCGAGGGTTGATCTGTGCGCCGCAAAGACAACATAAGAAGAATGTAGTCGAACAGCAAACATAAACCAACAAGTCATGCTTACCTGATGGTTTTCGGGATGGCCCGTCTCGGCGCCACGGCCGGGGCAACCCGACGCGTCCTCTTGGTGGCACCCTTGTCACGTGCCGGCATTGCCTCTGCCACGCGCTTCGCGGTCGGCCGTGGCACCACCGCCTCCTTCCCGTCCGGCCGGCGTGCGGCCGCCGGCTCACGGGACGGCCCGATCCCAGCCGTCTTCTTCAGTCGCCTTGGGAGGTCGACGCTGCCATCTCCTCCCGGTGGCGGCACTTCACCGCCAACACCCGTCAGGCCCTCCTCATCGTCGTTTGGCTAGTCGCGTAGAAGATCTGGGGGCGGAGACTTACGCGCGTGGTGCGTCTCCTCGGCCTTGGCACCAGCCGGCTGCGTTTTGGTCGCCCCCTCATTCTCGGCAACTGACTCGCCTCCATACGAATCGGCCAAGTCATCCACCAGAATCTGCTCCCTCAGCCCATCATGGGCTCGTTGAGATGCGAACAACTGCAGCTCCGCTGCCGCATCAGGATGCAGGAACAACCCAGACATAGCAAAGAACAAGGACCATGGACTCACCGACGGTGCCGGGTCCTGCCGATCGTATGGCGTCTTCCCGAAGCGCCACATCCCTGCGTTCAACCCGACATTGGAAATGTCGTTGACCCGGTCGACGACTTGGTCCGACGTCAGCTCCCGGGTCAACATCCGGCAGGGGTCATGCCAGTCGCTCATCTTGGCTATCTTGTGCGCCCGGCGTTGCAGCGGCAGCACCCGGCGCGTGGTGAAGGCGGCGATGAGGTCCCTCCCAGTAAGCCCCTCGCGCGCCATCATCTCGGGATTCGGCTGTAGATGTTCAACATCTCCCATGGTGGACTCTTGGCTGGTAGCCCCAGTTCACCTTGGCGTGCGGCAGCTCGTTGGAGAATGGCGGCAAGTTGATGTAGTCCGCCTTCGGGTCGGTGTTGCTCACGTAAAAGAACGAGTTCTGCGACTTCTTGGCAGAATCCTTGACGGGCATCTTGTGAAACGGCCCGTTCGGCTGGCTCGTGACCACGGCGGCCCTGCAATCGGACATGATGCTGGCTGCCGGCCCTTGCTGCTTCAGGAAGAAGAGTTTGGCCCACAGCTTCATGTCCGGCATCAGGCCCAAGTAGCCCTCGCAAAGCATGGCGTAGCCAGCGAGCTACAACACGACGTTGGCACTGGGTGGTGCGTCTGCAGCCCAAAGAAATCAAGAAAAAGTGGAAGAAGAGGCTCGCGGGGAGGCCGAACCCATGCCAGAAGTGGGAGTAGAACGCCATGTGCTCACCCTCCTGTGGCTCCGACACCCTCTCCCTGCCAGGCATGCGCGCCACCACCGTTGTTGCCGACGGCAACCTCTTGGTGTCGCGAAGGTACGTATTGTATGTCGGTCTCGGAGCCTTCCCAAGATCCATTCGGCCGCGCCATCAGCAGGGTTCTCCAAGGGCAAGGGAGTGGCGATGAGGAGGAAAGTGCAGCGCGTGCGTGTGCGCGGCGGTCGTCGGGTGCTGTGGGTCGGCGCTCGGGCGGCAGCCGTGAGATGTGGCAGGGAATCGCTCGGGCTCCACAAGAAGAAAGAAAGAAGATGTAGGGGAAGCGGGGGTGTGTGTGTAGGCGTTACAGCCGCGCCCCTCCCCCTCATTTATAACTGCAGAGGATCGTGGGGGAGCAGGATCGTTTGCGCCCATGATCCCACTTCCCCACGCTGTGCGGGCACGTTTCCCGTGTGCCTTAACTACATCAAGAAATGCAACCGTCCACCGCTACCGCAATCAATCCCCCGCGCGCGGGCCGAGCGTGTGGCATGGTGGGGCCTGACCCGCCGTCGAGTCCCATTGCGCGCGTGGCCTGGCAGGGCCTCGCCCGCTGGTGTTCACCATGTGGTGGCGCGTCGGGCCGCGGTAGGCGCGAACTGAAGGAAATATGCCCTAGAGGAAATAATAAAGTTATTATTTATTTCCTTATATCATGATAAATGTTTATTATTCATGCTAGAATTGTATTAACCGGAAACATAATACTTGTGTGAATACATAGACAAACAGAGTGTCACTAGTATGCCTCTACTTGACTAGCTCGTTGATCAAAGATGGTTATGTTTCCTAGCCATAGACATGAGTTGTCATTTGATTAACGGGATCACATCATTAGGAGAATGATGTGATTGACTTGACCCATTCCGTTAGCTTAGCACTCGATCGTTTAGTATGTTGCTATTGCTTTCTTCATAACTTATACATGTTCCTATGACTATCAGATTATGCAACTCCCGTTTACCGGAGGAACACTTTGTGTGCTACCAAACGTCACAACGTAACTGGGTGATTATAAAGGTGCTCTACAGGTGTCTCCAAAGGTACTTGTTGGGTAGGCGTATTTCGAGATTAGAATTTGTCACTCCGATTGTCGGAGAGGTATCTCTGGGCCCACTCAGTAATACACATCACTATAAGCCTTGCAAGCATTGTAACTAATGAGTTAGTTGCGGGATGATGTATTACGGAACGAGTAAAGAGACTTGCCGGTAATGAGATTGAACTAGGTATCGAGATACCGACAATCGAATCTCGGGCAAGTAACATACCGATGACAAAGGGAACAACGTATGTTGTTATGCGGTCTGACCGATAAAGATCTTCGTAGAATATGTGTGAGCCAATATGAGCATCCAGGTTCTGCTACTGGTTATTGACCGGAGAGGTGTCTCGGTCATGTCTACATAGTTCTCGAACCCGTAGGGTCCGCACGCTTAACGTTACGATGACAGTTATATTATGAGTTTATATGTTTTGATGTACCGAAGGTTGTTCGGAGTCCCGGATGTGATCACGGACATGACGAGGAGTCTCGAAATGGTCGAGACATAATGATTGATATATTGGAAGCCTATGTTTGGATATCGGAAGTGTTCCGGGTGAAATCGGGATTTTTCCGGAGTACCGGGAGGTTACCGGAACCCCCCGGTAACTTAATGGGCCTTAGTGGGCCTAGGTGGAAGAGAGGGGAGGAGGCCAGGGCAGGGCCGCACGCCCCTCCCCCCAATCCGAATAGGACAAGGTGAGGGGGGCGGCGCCCCCCCCCTTTCCTTCCTCCCCTCCACCTCTTCCCCCTCTCTCTCCTAGTCCAACATGGAAAAGGGGGAAGTCCTACTCCCGGTAGGAGTAGGACTCCTCCTGGTGCGCCTCTCCCTTTGGCCGGCCGAACCGCCCTTGCTCCTTTATATACGGGGGCAGGGGGGCACCTCTATACACACAATTGATCAACGATCTCTTAGCCATGTGCGGTGCCCCCCTCCACCATATTACACCTCTATAATATCGTAGCGGTGCTTAGGCGAAGCCCTGCATCGGTAGAACATCATCATTGTCACCACGCCGTCGTGCTGACGGAACTCTCCCTCAACACTCGGCTGGATCGGAGTTCGAGGGACGTCATCGAGCTGAACGTGTGCTGATCTCGGAGGTGCCGTACGTTCGGTACTTGATCGGTCGGATCGTGAAGACGTACGACTACATCAACCGCGTTGTGTTAACGCTTCCGCTTTTGGTCTATGAGGGTACGTGGACAACACTCTCCCCTCTTGTTGCTATGCATCACCATGATCTTGCGTGTGCGTAGAATTTTTTTGAAATTACTACGTTCCCCAACACGAACCCTATCTCAATTCAGGGCTCGGCTGGCGTTTCGGTTTCCCGCCCAGGGTGGGATGTCGTGATCCTGCTTCCGGAAGCTGGCACTCAGCGGGTGTTGCTGGGACCCGGCGGTCGCGAGCCAGCGTCGGGCGCCAGGCGCCACAGGCCAGACAGGCATACTTCATCAAAAAAACCACCTCCTCGGGGGGGGTAAGCTGTGAAGGCCCCCCTGCTTGGAGCCGGCGAGCCTTCACAACTTCGGGGACTATTGTCGGGGGGGTGACCCCCGGGCAGGCAACAGAACATGAATCCCTTATTAAAACATCGAGGCAAGCTAGGCCCCTCAACCCGGCTCGCCAACCTGTGGGCTCCCCAGCGCGAGCCGGCCAGGTGCCGCGACCCGGCTCAGCCGCCTAGCGCATGCTGGCTGACCACAAGAAGACAACTCCTGACGACAAGCAAGAATGGCTACAACGCTCCTCCCTTTACGCCGGCCCAAGCGGGCGTGGCTACAGTACATCATGCGCCCCGCCCGAGGCGGGCAGTGTCCAGGCGATGCAACCCTGTAGTTGGGCAGCGCCAGTCGCCCCACGACGTGGGACACGACGTGCCACATTGCCGGGCTGCCGGGCGTACCCGCGCCCGGCGGCCTCGGTACGGCCCGTGTCCAGCGGACCCGGCAAGACCCGCACCCGATGGACCCATCGGCCCCTACCACCGGCTCCCAGATGATGACACTAGAGCCCCGCACCCCTATAACATTACCATTGTAGCCCCGGGGGGCAGCCTATAAGACCCCCCGGTGCCCATCCATGCAGGGGGTTCAGCTCGGTCGCCCGATCAGTAGAACACACTCCCACACACACACACACACACACATACAAGGAAGGACAGAGGACCAGTTCCCTCTTCCTCCTCCACCCGAACATCTCCAGGAGCAACTCTGTAACCTAGTGCATATCATCCATTCGGCAGGAATAGGGGTGTTACCACCTCGGGGGGTGGGGGGCCGAACCTGGGTATGTCTCATGTCACACACTAGCCCGTGCCAACCTAGCCTCTGGAACCCACTGACGTCCTCATGTAGCCCCCCACTTTTAGCCATCCCATGGCATCTGCCGTGAGATCACCACGACACCGAGGTGGCCAGTTGCATCGGCGTAGAGCATGACGCTGGCGAATACAAAGAGCTGGCCGGGGAAGAAGGTCTTCCCATAGCCAATGTTGTCATCAATCCAAAGAGCTATCGAGCTTTTTTAACCACAGTGCGGGACCTATATGGGCCACCAATGCTGGGGTTAAATCCGACAGATCTCGGTAGGGTGGTCCTGAGCAGGTGATCTTAGCTTGATGGTAACAGGATGAACAAGGGAAATGATGTTTACTCAAGTTGGGGGCCTCTAGAAGATGTAAAACCCTACGTCCTGCTTCTATTGTATTGATAGACTTGGAGTGCAAAGTACTGGATTACCTAGGGTTTACATGAGGTCTGTTACATCTAGGGATAAACATGTCGATAATTCAAATGTGTCTTGGACTATGCGCCTAGTCTTTGGAGGATTCCATCTTGAACACATGGAGGGGCATGGTAGTCTTGTCCCAGTTGTTGATGATCCAGGGGGTCCTCGGCACAGCTCACTATTAAGGGGCCGACGTGGTTTGCACCCCCTAGTTCAGGACACCGTCACCCGCACCCACACACCTCTCCCAGCTGCATGCCACACCCGATGGCCGCTCTTGTCGGGGTTGGTTGGCTGTTTTCGCCAGCGTCGTAGCACATCCACGGCCACGCCACCCCATGGCCTTTGTGTTGGAAATATGCCCTAGAGGCAATAATAAAATGGTTATTATTATATTTCCTTGTTCATGATAATTGTCTATTGTTCATGCTATAATTGTGTTATCCGGAAATCATAATGCATGTGTGAATACATAGACCACAACATGTCCCTAGTGAGCCTCTAGTTGACTAGCTCGTTGATCAATAGATGGTTACGGTTTCCTGACCATGGACATTGGATGTCATTGATAACGGGATCACATCATTAGGAGAATGATGTGATGGATAAGACCCAATCCTAAGCATAGCACAAGATCGTGTAGTTCGTCTGCTAAAGCTTTTCTAATGTCAAGTATCATTTCCATAGACCATGAGATTGTGCAACTCCTGGATACTGTAGGAATGCTTTGGGTGTACCAAACATCACAACGTAACTGGGTGGCTATAAAGGTACACTACAGGTGTCTCCGAAAGTGTCTGTTGGGTTGACACGAATCGAGACTGGGATTTGTCACTCCGTATGACGGGGAGGTATCTCTGGGCCCACTCCGTAATGCATCATCATAATGAGCTCAATGTGTCTAAGCAGTTAGTCATGGGATCATGCATTACGGAACAAGTAAAGGGAATTTCCGGTAACAAGATTGAATGAGGTATTGGGATACCGACGATCGAATCTCGGGCAAGTAACGTACCGATTGACAAAGGGAATTGTATACGAGATTGATCGAATCCTCGACATCGTCGTTCATCCGATGAGATCATCGTGAAACATGTGGGAGCCAACATGGGTATCCAGATCCCGCTGTTGGTTATTGGCCGGAGAGATGTCTCGGTCATGTCTGCATGATTCCCGAACCCGTAGGGTCTACACACTTAAGGTTCGATGATGCTAGGGTTATAGGGAAAGTTTGTATGTGGTTACCGAATGTTGTTTGGAGTCCCGGATGAGATCCCGGACATCACGAGGAGTTCCGGAATGGTCCGGAGATAAAGATTTATATATGGGAAGTCCTTATTCGGTCGCCGGAAGTGTTCGGGGGTTTATCGGTATTGTACTGGGACCACCGAAAGGGTTCCGGGGGTCCACCGGGAGGGTCCACCTGCCCCAGAAGGCCCTATGGGCTGAATACGGAGGGGAACCAGCCCCTAGGTGGGCTGGGCGCCAAACCCCCCTAGGGCCCATGCACCTAGGGTTGGGGGGAAACCCTAAAGGGGGCGCCCCCTTGGCTTGGGGGGCAAGCCTTCCCCCTTGGCCGCCGCCCCCCTCTAGATCCATCTGGAGGGGGCCGGCCCCCCTCTCCCTTGCCCATATAAATAGAGGGGAGGTGGGAGGGCAGCCGCACCACATCCAAGGCGCAACCCTCCCCCCTCCAACACCTCCTCCTCCTCCCGCGGCGCTTGGCGAAGCCCTGCCGGAGTACCACGCTGCTCCAACACCACGATGCCGTCGTGCTACTGCTGGAGTTGTCTTCCCCAACCTCTCCCTCTCTCCTTGCTGGATCAAGGCGTGGGAGACGTCACCGGGCTGCACGTGTGTTGAACGCAGAGGCGCCATTGTTCGGCGCTTAGATCGGAATCAACCGCGATTTGAATCGCTACGAGTACGACTCCTTCATCCGCGTTCTTGTAACGCTTCGTGTCACGATCTTCAAGGGTATGAAGATGCACTCCCATCTCTCTCGTTGCTAGTCTCTCCATAGATTGATCTTGGTGATGCGTAGAAATTTTTTAATTTCTGCAACAATCTCCAACAGTGGCATCATGAGCTAGGTCTATGCGTAGTTTCTATGCACGAGTAGAACACAAGTTGTTGTGGGCATCGATTTTGTCAATTTACTTGCCGTTACTAGTCTTATCTTGATTCGACAGCATCGTGGGATGAAGCGGCCCGGACCGACCTTACACGTACGCTTACGTGAGACAGGTTCCACCGATTGATATGCACTAGTTGCATAAGGTGGCTAGCAGGTGTCTGTCTCTCCCACTTTAGTCGGATTGGATTCGATGAAAAGGGTCCTTATGAATGGTAAATAGAAATTGGCATATCACGTTGTGGTTTTGGCGTAGGTAAGAAACGTTCTTGCTAGAAACCTATAACAGCCACGTAAAAACTTGCAACAACAATTAGAGGACGTCTAACTTGTTTTTGCAGCATATGTCGTGTGATGTGATATGGCCAAAAGGATGTGATGAATGATATATGTGATGTATGAGATTGATCATGTTCTTGTAATAGGAATCACGACTTGCATGTCGATGAGTATGACAACCGGCAGGAGCCATAGGAGTTGTCTTAATTTATTGTATGACCTGCGTGTCATTGAAAACGCCATGTAATTACTTTACTTTATTGCTAAACGTTAGCCATAGTAGTAGAAGTAACAGTTGGCGAGACAACTTCATGAAGACACGATGATGGAGATCATGATGATGGAGATCATGGTGTCATGCCGGTGACGATGATGATCATGGCGCCCCGAAGATGGAGATCAAAAGGAGCAAAATGATATTGGCCATATCATGTCACTATTTGATTGCATGTGATGTTTATCATG
Source organism: Triticum aestivum (assembly GCF_018294505.1). Lineage (NCBI taxonomy): Eukaryota > Viridiplantae > Streptophyta > Magnoliopsida > Poales > Poaceae > Triticum > Triticum aestivum. The sequence continues at coordinate 173,235,894 of NC_057811.1, forward strand.
TTTTACATCTTATTTGCTTAGAACGACGGCAGCTTAAATAAGATGATCCCTCGCTATAATTTCAATAAAGTGTTCCCCCTAACTGTGCACCGTTGCGAAGGTTCGTTGTTCCGAAGCACCACGTGATGATCGGGTGTGATAGATTCTAACGTTCGAATACAACGGGTGTAAGCCAAATTTACACAAGCAAAACACTTAGGTTGACTTGACGAGCCTAGCATGTACAGACATGGCCTCGGAACACAAGAGACCGAAAGGTCGAACATGAGTCGTATAGTAGATACGATCAACATGGAGATGTTCACCGTTGATGACTAGTCCGTCTCACGTGATGATCGGACACGGCCTAGTCGATTCGGATCATGTATCACTTAGATGACTACAGGGTTGTCTATCTGAGTGGGAGTTCATTAAATAATTTGATTAGATGAACTTAATTGTCATGAACTTAGTCTAAAAATCTTTGCAATATGTCTTGTAGATCAACTTCAACGTGTTCCTAGAGAAAACCAAGCTGAAAAACGATGGTAGCAACTATACGGACTGGGTCCGTAACTTGAGGATCATCCTCATAGCTGCCAAGAAAGCATATGTCCTTGATGCACCGCTAGGTGAAGCACCTGTTTTCCCAGCAACTCAAGACGTTATGAACGCCTGACAGTCGCGTAGTGATGATTACTCCCTGGTTCAGTGCGGCATGCTTTACAGCTTAGAACCGGGGCTCCAAAAGCATTTTGAGCAACACAGAGCATATGAGATGTTCCAAGAGCTGAAAATGGTTTTCCAAGCTCATGCCCGAGTCGAGAGATATGAAGTCTCTGACAAGTTCTACAGTTGTAAGATGGAGGAGAATAGTTCTGTCAGCGAGCACATACTCAAGATTTCTGGGTTGCACAACCGCTTGTCTCAGCTGGGAGTTAATCTCCCGGATGACGCAGTCGTTGACAGAATCCTTCAGTCGCTCCCACCTAGCTACAAGAGCTTTGTGATGAATTTCAACATGCAGGGGATGGAGAAAACCATTCCTGAGGTATATTCAATGCTGAAATCAGCGGAGGTGGAGATCAAAAAGGAACATCAAGTGTTGATGGTCAATAAAACCACTAGTTTCAAGAAAGGCAAGGGTAAGAAGAACTTCAAGAAGGATGGCAAGGGAGTTGCCGCGCCCGGTAAGCCTGTTGCCGGGAAGAAGCCAAAGCATGGACCCAAGCCTGAGACTGAGTGCTTTTATTGCAAGGGAAACGGTCACTGGAAGCGGAACTGCCCCAAGTACTTAGCGGATAAGAAGGCCGGCAATACCAAAGGTATATATGATATACATGTTATTGATGTGTACCTTACCAGCACTCGTAGTAGCTCCTGGGTATTTGATACCGGTGCGGTTGCTCATATTTGTAACTCAAAACATGAGCTGCGGAATAAGCGGAGACTGGCGAAGGACGAGGTGACGATGCGCGTCGGGAATGGTTCCAAGGTCGATGTGATCACCGTCGGCACGCTACCTCTACATTTACCTATGGGATTAGTTTTAAACCTCAATAATTGTTATTTAGTGCCAGCTTTGAGCATGAACATTGTATCTAGATCTCGTTTAATGCGAGATGGCTACTCATTTAAATCTGAGAATAATGGTTGTTCTATTTATATGAGAGATATGTTTTATGGTCATGCCCCGCTGGTCAATGGTTTATTCTTATTGAATCTCGAACGTGATGTTACACATATTCATAGTGTGAAAGCCAAAAGATGTAAGGTTGATAATGATAGTCCCACATACTTGTGGCACTGCCGCCTTGGTCACATTGGTGTCAAACGCATGAAGAAACTCCATGCAGATGGACTTTTGGAGTCTCTTGATTATGAATCATTTGACACGTGCGAACCATGCCTCATGGGCAAAATGACCAAGACTTCGTTCTCCGGAACAATGGAGCGAGCAACCAACTTATTGGAAATCATACATACTGATGTGTGCGGTCCAATGAGCGTTGAGGCTCGCGGTGGTTATCGTTATGTTCTCACACTCACTGATGACTTAAGTAGATATGGGTATGTCTACTTAATGAAACACAAGTCTGAGACCTTTGAAAAGTTCAAGGAATTTCAGAGTGAGGTTGAGAATCAACGTGACCGAAAAATAAAGTTCTTACGATCAGATCGTGGAGGGGAATATTTGAGTCACGAATTTGGCACACACTTAAGGAAATGTGGAATCGTTTCACAACTCACGCCGCCTGGAACACCTCAGCGTAATGGTGTGTCTGAACGTCGTAATCGTACTCTGTTGGACATGGTGCGATCTGTGATGTCTCTTACCGACCTACCGCTATCATTTTGGGGTTATGCTTTAGAGACTGCCGCATTCACTTTAAATAGGGCTCCGTCGAAATCCGTTGAGACGACACCGTATGAATTGTGGTTTGGGAAGAAACTTAAGCTGCCGTTTCTGAAAGTTTGGGGATGCGATGCTTATGTCAAGAAACTTCAACCTGAAAAGCTCGAACCCAAATCGAAAAAATGCGTCTTCATAGGATACCCTAAGGAAACTATAGGGTATACCTTCTACCTCAGATCCGAAAGCAAGGTCTTTGTTGCCAAGAATGGATCCTTTCTGGAGAAAGAGTTTCTCTCGAAAGAAGTAAGTGGGAGGAAAGTAGAACTTGATGAGGTATTGCCTCTTGAACCGGAGAGTAGCGCAACTCAGGAGGATGTTTCTGTGGTGCCTGCACCGACTAGAGAGGAAGTTAATGATGATGATCATGAAACTTCGGATCAAGTTGCTACTGAACTTCGTAGGTCCACAAGGACACGTTCCGCACCAGAGTGGTACGGCAACCATGTCCTGGAAATCATGTTGTTAGACAATGGTGAACCTTCGAACTATGAAGAAGTGATGGCGGGCCCGGATTCCGACAAATGGCTTGAAGCCATGAAATCCGAGATAGGATCCATGTATGAAAACGAAGTATGGACTTTGACTGACTTGCCCGATGATCGGCGAGCCATAGAAAATAAATGGATCTTTAAAAAGAAGACAGACGCGGATGGTAATGTGACCATCTATAAGGCTCAACTTGTCGCTAAGGGTTATCGACAAGTTCAAGGGGTTGACTACGATGATACTTTCTCACCCGTAGCGAAGTTGAAGTTCGTCCGAATCATGTTAGCAATTGCCGCATTCTATGATTATGAGATATGGAAAATGGACGTCAAAACGGCATTCCTTAATGGTTTCTTAAGGAAGAATTGTATATGATGCAGCCAGAAGGTTTTGTCGATCCTACGAATGCTGACAAGGTATGCAAGCTCCAGCACTCAATCTATGGGCTCGTGCAAGCATCTCGGAGTTGGAACATTCGCTTTGATGAGATGATCAAAGCGTTTGGGTTTACACAGACTTATGGAGAAGCCTGTGTTTACAAGAAAGTGAGTGGGAGCTCTGTAGCATTTCTCATATTATATGTGGATGACATACTATTGATGGGAAATGATATAGAATTCTTGGAAAGCATAAAGGCCTACTTGAATAAGTGTTTTTCAATGAAGGACCTTGGAGAAGCTGCTTACATATTAGGCATCAAGATCTATAGAGATAGATCGAGACGCCTCATTGGTCTCTCACAAAGCACATACCTTGACAAGATATTGAAGAAGTTCAATATGGATCAGTCCAAGAAGGGGTTCTTGCCTGTATTGCAAGGTGTGAGATTGAGCACGGCTCAATGCCCGACCACGGCAGAAGATAGAGAAAAGATGAGTGTCATCCCCTATGCCTCGGCCATAGGGTCTATTATCTATGCCATGCTGTGTACCAGACCTGATGTGAACCTTGCCGTAAGTTTGGTAGGCAGGTACCAAAGTAATCCCGGCATGGAACACTGGACAGCGGTCAAGAATATCCTGAAGTACCTGAAAAGGACTAAGGATATGTTTCTCGTTTATGGAGGTGACGAAGAGCTCATCGTAAAGGGTTACGTCGATGCTAGCTTCGACATAGATCTGGATGACTCCAAGTCGCAGACCGGATACGTGTATATTTTGAATGGTGGGGCAGTCAGTTGGTGCAGTTGCAAGCAAAGCGTCGTGGCGGGATCTACATATGAAGCGGAGTACATGGCAGCCTCGGAGGCAGCACATGAAGAAATCTGGATGAAGGAGTTCATTACCGACCTAGGAGTTATTCCCAATGCGTCGGGCTCGATGACTCTCTTCTGTGACAACACTGGAGCTATTGCCCTTGCCAAGGAGCCCAGGTTTCACAAGAAGACCAGGCATATCAAGCGTCGCTTCAACTCCATTCGTGAAAATGTTCAAGATGGAGACATAGATATTTGTAAAGTGCATACGGACCTGAATGTCGCAGTCCGTTGACTAAACCTCTTCCACGAGCAAAACATGATCAACACCAGAACTCTATGGGTATTCGATTCATCACAATGTAACTAGATTATTGACTCTAGTGCAAGTGGGAGACTGTTGGAAATACGCCCTAGAGGCAATAATAAAATGGTTATTATTATATTTCCTTGTTCATGATAATTGTCTATTGTTCATGCTATAATTGTGTTATCCGGAAATCGTAATGCATGTGTGAATACATAGACCACAACATGTCCCTAGTGAGCCTCTAGTTGACTAGCTCGTTGATCAATAGATGGTTACGGTTTCCTAAACGTCACAACGTAACTGGGTGGCTATAAAGGTACACTACAGGTGTCTCCGAAAGTGTCTGTTGGGTTGGCACGAATCGAGACTGGGATTTGTCACTCCGTATGACGGAGAGGTATCTCTGGGCCCACTCGGTAATGCATCATCATAATGAGCTCAATGTGTCTAAGCAGTTAGTCACGGGATCATGCATTACGGAACGAGTAAAGTGACTTGCCGGTAACGAGATTGAACGAGGTATTGGGATACCGACGATCGAATCTCGGTCAAGTATCGTACCGATTGACAAAGGGAATTGTATACGGGATTGATTGAATCCTCGACCTCGTGGTTCATCCGATGAGATCATCATGGAACATGTGGGAGCCAACATGGGTATCCAGATCCCACTGTTGGTTATTGGCCGGAGAGATGTCTCGGTCATGTCTGCATGATTCCCGAACCCGTAGGGTCTACACACTTAAGGTTCGATGACACTAGGGTTATAGGGAAAGTTTGTACGTGGTTACCGAATGTTGTTCGGAGTCCCGGATGAGATCCCGGACGTCACGAGGAGTTCTGGAATGGTCCGGAGATAAAGATTTATATACGGGAAGTCCTTATTCGGTCGCCGGAAGTGTTCGAGGGTTTATCGGTATTGTACTGTGACCACCGAAAGGGTTCCAGGGGTCCACCGGAAGGGTCCACCTGCCTCGGAGGGCCCTATGGGCTGAATATGGAGGGGAACCAGCCCCTAGGTGGGCTGGGCGCCAAACCCCCTAGGGCCCATGCGCCTAGGGTTGGGGGGAAACCCTAAAGGGGGCGCCCCCCTTGGCTTGGGGGGCAAGCCTTCCCCCTTGGCCGCCGCCCCCCGCTAGATCCATCTGGAGGGGGCCGGCCCCCCTCTCCCTTTCCCCTATAAATAGAGGGGAGGTGGGAGGGCAGCCGCACCACATCCAAGGCGCAGCCGTCCCCCCTCCAACACCTCCTCCTCCCGCGGCGCTTGGCGAAGCCCTGCCGGAGTACCACGCTGCTCCAACACCACCATGCCGTTGTGCTGCTGCTGGAGTTGTCTTCCCCAACCTCTCCCTCTCTCCTTGCTGGATCAAGGCGTGGGAGACGTCACCGGGCTGCACGTGTGTTGAACGCGGAGGCGCCGTTGTTCGGCGCTTAGATCAGAATCAACCACGATCTGAATCACTACGAGTACGACTCCTTCATCCACATTCTTGTAACGCTTCCGTGTCGCGATCTTCAAGGGTATGAAGATGCACTCCCCTCTCTCTCGTTGCTAGTCTCTCCATAGATTGATCTTGGTGATGCGTAGAATTTTTTTAATTTCTGCAGCGATCTCCAACACTTTGTTGCCGCCGGCATCCCTCCATGCCCGGTGGCCTCACTCCATGGTTGCCTCCACATTGACAGGTACGCTACCAGGCCTAGAAGAGGCACAGGGCTCTTCACCGGCTGGCTTCTTCCACCATGCCCACAAGGTGTCCAACGTTTCACCTACAATGTACAAATAGATAGTGAAGATGAGTTCTTTTTCAACAACTTCATTTGTGATTCAGACGATTTGTCATCGGACGATGAGGAATTTGTGGTTGCTACTTTGGTCATCAAAGACCACATTGCTAGGCAGCGGCCATTGTTTAGGGGCTCGATCCCGGGCCATGCTCCCATTAAATCGCAACAGAGAGAGCGGCCATTGCCTACACTGGTTTGTCTACTTTCAGTGCACGTCCCGACTCTACAAACCCAAGCTATTCTCGCACCGCTTCCGGATGGCTAAACATGTGTTCAATCGTATTCGAGAGGGCTAATGGCATATGATGATTATTACTTATGAAGGAGGACACCCTTGGAAAGGTTGGCTTCTCCTCTTATGAGAAATGCATTGCAGCTATTCGAATACTTGCATACGGAATACCCGGTGATATTGTTGATGAGTATGTCCGCATGAGTGAGTCCACATGCCTTGCATCAATGTACAAGTTTTGTAAGGCTGTGGTAGCAGCATTTGGCCCGAAGTACCTGAGAGAGTCAAATGCTGCAGATACAACCTGGTTGTTGGTAGTATAGATTGTATGCATTGGAAGTGTAAGAACTGTCAGTCTGCTTGGCATGGGCAGTATAGGGGGGCATGCCAAAGCTTGCACTGTCATACTTGAGGTCGTGGCTTCACAAGATCTTTGGATTTGACATTCTTTTTTGGGCATGGCTGGCTCTCACAATGACATCAACGTGCTTCAATGTTCTTTGGTGTTCTAAAGGCTTGCAGAAGGAAATTGCCCAGAGGTCAACGTTGAGATCAATGACCACCACTACAACAAGTGATACTACCTTGCTGGTGGTATCTATCCTCAGTGGAGAACTCTTGTGAAGACAATCCCCAACCTGGTAGGAGAGAAGAGGCAGAGATTTGCCCAAGCACAAGGGAGTGCTAGGAAGGATATGGAGCGTGGCATTGGTGTGCTTCAATCTCGATGGGGCATCATTTGATATCCTGCTAGAATTTGGAGCACCAAGAAATTGTGGGAGATGGTGACTGCTTGTGTGATAATACACAACATGATCGTAGATGATAAGCGTGAGGATGAAATCTTCGACCAGGAGTTTCAATGTTGTGCCTGCACATGGAGGAGCGGCAGCGCTTGCACAGTTCATCCAATTTCATCATGAAATGCCCGATTGCGCAACTCACACTCAACTTCAAGATGATTTGGTTGAGCATATGTAGACTCACCTTGGCAATCATTAGATGTATCGGCTCCTTTTCTTTAGATGTATTTGTGGCAATTTATATTTCATTTGGTTATGAACTATAAGATTTTATTTGTTTATAAGACTATGGGATTTTTATTTGGTTGTGAATTATGTGATTTAAACTTTGGGCAATGTAGATATCTATGCAAATAATTGTGCAAACATCTAGCCACATGCCGACCATGCGGACGAAAATGCGACGCGTTGGCGGCACAGACCAGCCAAACACGAATGGGGCCGACGTCGTCCAAAATGCCCACCCAAACGAACGAAAAAAGGACAAAACGTGCATTTGTTTACGTCGGCGCGTTGGAGTTGCTCTAATCATGTGAGCTAGACTCACTTCGCGCTTGGTGCTACGTTGATATATATTGACCCGCATATGGTTGTCTAAAAAATGCAACAAATTCCACCTACATTCTTGTTAGTTTTTTTGTTAATTTACTTCTCTGTTATTTATCTGCTCCCTTCAAAAAAAAAGAAGCGGAAAACACACAGCAGGTTGGCTTTCACCCGTCCCCACAGCAGTTTTTGTTGCGTTGCGTTGCGTTGGCATCTTCCTCAGAAGAAGAACCCATCCACACCTGCCATTGTTGACTTATTTCGGCGAAGGCGCACCGGAAGAAGAACGCCTCCTTCGGAAGCTGCCGAGCTCACCAACTCCATCCCATCATCAATTCATCATCATTGCTGCCAAGTCTGAAACCCTTTGCCTCATAACTCTGTCGACGCTCCCGGATTTCTCGGACCGCTCCCCACTTATCGGTTTGCCACTGATAAGTAAGTTCGTTCCGACCTTGTGCTCTTGGTTGCTGCACTTCACACGTGTTTTGTCACCACTTGATTCGTGCTGCGGTTTTGGAATTTCCGATTGATGTTTGGGGTTTGGCCTGGGACGGGTGATTTCTGGGTTGAAGCGGATGATCGGTAGGTCTGATACCCAGATTGATAGAAAGGGGGATTTTGCTACCCGTACCTGCGACCGGGAGCATGCATGCCATTTGTTTGTGGAATTGCGACAGCAGGGAACTGATTCTTGAATTCTTGCAAGAAAAGGCTTCGTCGGTGTGGTGATTCGACTCTATCAGGAGTTGTTTTGGTGTCCTGAGGCGAAGCCATGGACGTCGTGCAAACAATCGCCTCGGCCGCGCAGCTGGTGTCTGCAATGTTGTCCGCGGTGGGAGCGCTGGAGCAGGCGGCCGCGGACGCCGCTGAGGCTCCGAGGAGGCTCCAGGTGCTCGAGGATTTCGTGTCGGACCTTGAGGTGTTGGTGCAGCAGGCTAAGCAGAAGCACGCGCACAAGATGCACGGCCCGCAGCTGGAGCGTCAGTTTCAGAGCTTGAGCAGGCTCATGGATCAGCTGCGTGCCAATATCATCAAGGCGAGGCGAGCCTTGAAGAAAGGGAAAGGGAAGGGCTTGGCTAGGGTGGTTTGGAGCTCGGTGGTGGGAGACCCCCTCATGAAGTACATTCAGCTGATCAGAGATGACCTCAACTGGTGGCTGGAATTGCAGAGGTTGACAGATAACGTCGGCAATGCTATAGCGTCTACTGCTAAGGGTACACCATCGTTGGTCAGAGTCAAGTCTGAGCAGGGCTATCCAGTGTCAGAGAAGTGTGACTATGTTAGGGACATTTTGGAGAGAGATGATGGTCATCGAGTTGTCCTGATTGTTGGATTATCTGGTATTGGCAAGTCGTGCCTCGCTCGACAAATTGCTTCTCAGCCGCCTGGTAATTTTGTGGATGGCGCAATTGAGGTTAGTTTTGGCCGGTGGTGCAGTAGAGCAGCTTGTAATGGAAGCAGAACTGAGTACCATAAACGTCTTGTTAGGAAGATAAGCAAATTGCTAGTGCAGGTTGGTTCCATGACTGTCAACGAGGGCACGAGCAAAGATCTTGAAGATGTATGTTGCTTGCTTCAGACCGTGTTGGTTGGAAAGAGTATGTTAATACTCCTCGATGACGTCTGGGAGCAAGACATAGTTGATCGCTTCACCAAGCTATATGATAATGATTGCCGGTATCTTGTGACAACAAGGGATGAAGCTGTTTATGAGATAGCAGAGGCTGAAAAGGTAGAAATATCCAAAGATGACATCAAGAAAATCAGCAAGGGCATTCTTCTCTATCATAGTCTGCTTAGTGCTGAAGAGCTTCCGGTATGCTTTGTTATTTTCCTTATAATTCTTTAGTGAATTTATCGATATTGCCATGCCTCTTAGTTTTCTATGTTAAATTTAATTTATAAAATGTTCGCTTCCCTTCATGAGGTATCCTGCAGTCTAGGTCTCATCCCTTTCTTTCATATGCTCATCTTCTGAGTTTCAAGATTGACTTATTGTATCAACGACCAGTCAAACAACAAATACTTATATTCATGTGAATCTACTTAGAGGGATTAATCAAACAACAAATACTTATATTCATGTGAATCTACTTAGAGGGATTAATTGTGCTTATTTTTGCCACGCAAGATATACTCAATCTAGAAATTATAATTGCTACAAACTATTTTTATGTGTTCCTGGATGGTTACCTTTCGATACTTTACAGACTGTTGCAGACGACTTGCTGGACAGTTGTGGGCACCATCCCCTAACAGTTGCTGTCTTGGGTAAGGCCCTAAGGAAGGAGACCAGAATGGAAAAATGGGAGAAAGCAATATCCAACCTTTCCACATATGCAACTTGTGCACCAGGTCCAGTTTCATATGTGAACGAGAAAGAAGTTGAGACCACCTTGACCATATTTGGATCTTTTGAGTTCAGCTTGGAAGCAATGCCTGAAAATTCACAAAGGTTTTTCATGGTTCTCGCAGCTATTTCATGGGAAGAACCTGTTCCAGAGGCATGCCTTGAATCCGTCTGGTCAGCACTTGTGCAGGACAGTTTATTCCCTATTGTAGTTTCAAAACTAGTAGAAGGCTCACTTGTCATCAAACTGGAATACCAGTCGATGTATCATATGCATGACATGGTTTCTCTCTACCTTGAGAACAAAGCAAATGATGCTGCTCATACTCTTCTGACTGATTCATTTCCTGAGTATGCTGCATTGGTGGCTCCTTGGCTTTTTATTTTTGGCAAAGAGACCGTGAAAGGGCCAGCTGAGCAGAAGATGAGATCATTCTTTTCTTTGCTAGAGTTCATGGAGATTGAAATTTTACTGGGAAGCACCACCCAAGCTCTCATGGCATGCAAATCAATATCTGAATTTGAGGCTAGCAGACTTGGCTTTAGCAAACTGCTTGGACCTCGAATAGCGGAGCTAATTTCTGTTGGGTCACAAGCTCTTATCGTTGCTGTCACCAAAGCTATTACAGTCGTCTTTTTCCAAGGAGACTATGCAAATCTCGCCCAATCTATTGAAACAGCAGGTTCTGTTGATAAATTAATTTGTGTTCTTCGTGGCTATGAGGATTCTTCATCTCTAGCCAACGTTTCTGCTGTTCTTGCCAAGGTATCTGAGCATGTTAGTGCCAAAACTGCCGACGAAATTTTGGCAAGCATTCCCATGGACAGAATTGCAGAACTACTGTCTCCAGAAAATGAGGAGTGGCATGAAATTGTGTTCACAACTCTAGCATCACTGATAAAAGTGGGAAATTTAAAGGCTGTCGAGATAATGATCGAAGCAGGAGTTGACAAGAAGCTCCTTGTACTTTTAGGTTGCGGTTCTGAGATCTCACAGCACCATGCAATTATCATGCTGAAAACTTTCTGCGAGCTTGGTGCACCACTTAAAGAGTGCATGGGGCCTGGACTGTTGATTCATTTGCCATGGCATGCTCGGCTTGCCTTGGAGAGGTTTGTTTTATCTGACCAAAATGTAGCCCCATCACCGAAGCCTCAATATTTTGAGGTGCTTCTTCACAGGATTCTACAGACAGACAGCAAAGGTATCATTGAAGCTATCCAAGGTTTATTACCTCTTGCTGAGAGGGCTAACGATCCTAGGGTGCAAGATCTTCTTTTGGGAAGCAATCTGTGTGATAGGTTGGCATTTCTGCTGCAGCGCAGAGAACCCGAAAACAACCAAGTGAGGTCTCAGACTGCCTTTCTGGTAATGAAATTGGCCTGCACCGGAGCAGAGCCATACATCCGTAGGTTCTTGGAGCTTAATATTGTGCACGAGCTCATTGCCATGATGCAGTCCTCTACCAATGACCTCCAGGATTCAGCATACCATGCTCTCCATCAGATTGTGTATGCAAAGGGAGGATCATTAGTCTTGCAGAGGTTTTTACAACTAGGGACTATAGAAAAATTGGTCAATCTGCTCGACCGTAAGTGCGTCAAGACAAAGGATCTCACGGTGCAACTTCTGGTGGACATTGCGGCGGTCGGAACCAAACCCTGCATACAAAGAATGCTCTCTTCCCAAGTCATCGAGAAACTTGTTTCCCTTGAGAAAGCAGGTGGGTCTTTCAGCGGGTCAGTGTCAAGATATATCCACGGATTGAACATGTGCGAGAATATCCAGTCTGCTGAGAGAGCAGTGATGAAGCAGCATATTTTGAGGAAAGTGAGATCGGCGGTGAGAGGGCATGATCTGGAGACGAGTCTAATTGCTTCTGTGGAGGTCTGCGTTTCTGAAGGCACAAAAGCAGCCAGCAGTAGCAGGAGAAACAAGTAGCATTATGCTGCAAACTTCAGAAATTGAAACATACATATAATCTTTGTTTTGAAAAGAGAAACATATATCCACGTTCAGATAAGAGCTTATTCATCAATATTTTGATAGGCGTTCCTTTTTCCAGTACACGACTTGTTTTCCTACAGAAAGAGAGAAGATCATGAAAGCTCATACTGTCGCACTGTCCACGGATAGTTCTGCTTAAATAGTCTGAGCAATTATCCATATCCACATCAGCCCCAGCGAACAAATTAACAGAAGTAAGTTGCCACGTTCAGTACATGTCCACAGTCCAAAGACCAAAGCAGTCAAGTCTATTGTGTTAATGGACTGTGGTCTTCTACCGAAGTTCCTTATAATCTTGTAAGAGAAGCATTGCCTAGTACAGTTTTTGAGTCTATTAGAGCATCTCTAGCCAATCCCTTAAAAAATAGAGTAAACGGCGGAGTAAACTTTAATAAAGTATATTTACTCCACTAAATTTTGGCCGGACCGAGCTGATTCCCTATGTATAATGAAGTAAAACTTACTTTTGGTTTCTGCATTCGTTGAACACTTGTCATGCGGCGATATGGCCTGAACCGCCATTTGTCGTCTATGCACCGGAGCTTCCCAAGCTTCACCTTAGACGACCTCCTCTGCCTTCGGGGACGCCTCATTCTCATTGTCATCCCTTATACCGGGCGCTTCCGTGGCCGTGTCGGCGCAGCCATCGGCCAGGCGTCGATGCAGGGCACATGGAAGGTGTGGCCGATGGTGGGCAGCAGCCGGAGCGCGTCGTCCATGGCGGTCTCGCACAGGCACACGACGCAGTCGAAGGAGTCACCGCGTCACTTGCGGTGGCCGGCGCCGAGAATGGCGCGGTAGACGAAGATGGGGAGCGCGTCGATGAAGACTTGGTCGACGCCCGCGTCTTGGAGGTGGAACAGCCGCTGGAGCTGGCCCTGGAGCTCTGGTCCATTCCTCCACCACGTCCTCGACTCGTCGTTGTCTGCCGCATTCGGGATCAACCCCCTCCCGGTGGCCACCGCCTTCGCAGTCATCAGAGTGACCCCCGCCTCAAGGCTCTTCATTGCAAAGAGCCCTCGGCCACCGTGCGTGGACCGGCGCATCTCACCGGTCTGACGTACTCCGCGAGGTCCTGGCACTGTAGGAATCTACTAGTGGGCTTTTGGCCCAAAGCCCAACTAAAATTCTGAAATTCTCTTGGTCCATTCATGCACACATGTGAGTGGTGTGAGTGAGATTAAAGTTTAGTCCCACCCCATAAGTTGAGAGAGAGTTGCACCTCTTTATAAGGTGAGCCCTTCTACCACTTGTATGAGCATGAGAAGATGAGACCTACATGTGCGCTCCTCCTCGCCACGCCACGCCTCATCACGACGCGCCGCGGGTTGCGGGAATGAGCCAAACAGAGGACAGAGCTATGCACGTTATCTATATTTTTGCTGCTCGGGAAAAATTTATAAGTCATTAATTAATAACTAATGGACGCGTTAATTACTCAGCCGTTTCCGATCCTTTTGGATTGTGGGGCTGTACTTGGACGTGGGTTTTTCCACGACCTACCCGGCCCGCATTATATAGTCAGGCAGACGTCTACCCTAGCCGTCGCCGTATCGTATGGTTTCACACCACCGTTCCAGAGCATTGCGCAGCCACACAAGTCTTCTCCATCCCTCCTTCCGGCGTGCACCGCAAGAAGGGACAGCAGGCCTCCGGAACCCCGCCTCTCGTGATCCTGTACGGGAGAGGGGCGATCATGTTTTTGGGGAGCACACTCACGTGACTACTGGCAGCGATGACTTCTTCCCCAACCTCGGCAACCTCATCCTCAACGACATGGGCGACAACATCGACGCCGGCGGTGCTGCTGCTGCACCGTATGTGATTCTATCCTTCTTGTTCGAGATCGTGGTAGAATTCATGTTTCTAGTATGTGCCCTAGATGTGATCTATTTGTCTACTATGCTAGTTCGCATGATTAATTTAATCTCTGCTAGTGCTGTCATGATTTATCTTCTGTTTATTCGGATTAAATCTCAGTAATTTGCTCATATATTCATCAATCCAAAAACCTGACTATAGGCAATTTACTCCGAGTGGTTTTGCTGCGCATTTGAAGCCGCCTGCCTTTAAGGGGGGTGCAATATAAGAGGTGGCGTACGAGAGCAGTCTACTGGTTTCAGACTATGTGCTGCTATGACGCCACTAAGGGCAAGCCTGAGGGCGATCTTAATCCTGCACAGCTGGAAGCTTTTGCGAAGATCGATACTCTCTTTAAAGGCGCCCTTCTAAGTGTTCTTGATGATTTCATTGTGGATTCGTATACGTCGTTTGACAACGGCAAGGACATGTGGGCTGCGCTCGAGGCCAAGTTTGGTGCCTTGGACGCTGGCAGCGAGTTGTACGTCATGGAGCATCTATGACTACAAGATGACTGATGAGCACTCTGTTGTACAGCAGGCTCATGAGATACAGTCGCTCGCAAAAGAACTTGAGTACTTCAAGTGTGTGTTGCCGGGCAAATTTGTTGTCGGAGGCATCATTGCCAAGCTTCCACCTTCATGGAACAATTTTGCTACTTCCCTGAAACACAAGAGACGGGAGTTTTCCGTTTCGCATCTCATTGGTACTCTTGATGTTGAAGAGAAGGCGAGAGCAAAAGACACACGTGCTCGAGTTGCTGAGGGAGCTTCTAGTGCCCACATGGTACAGAAGAAGAGCTTCTAGCCCAATAAGTTCAAAAACAACAAGAACAAACCTCAGGGCAAAGGCAAGTTTGATACAAAGAACAAGCCATCATATTCTACCAACTTCAAGAAGAATTCTCATAAGAAGGGGAAGGGACTTTGCCATGTCTGCGGTGATCCTAATCACTGGGCTCCGAAGTGTCCAAACCGCTTTGAGGAGCGTGAACATGAGAAGAGCGGCAAGTCCGCTAATGTTCTCATCGGTGATACTGATATGAAGGAATCTGGGTACGGTATTCTTCCTACCATCCTTTCAGTATTTCAATCTCCTGATTAGTTAATTGACACCGGTGCCAATGTACATGTTTGTCTGACGCCTCCATGTTTTCTTCTTACCAGGTCATAGGGACTTCTCGCGTGCTGATGGGGAACGGGTCACATGCCATCGTTCGAGGTGTCGGTATGGTCGATCTGAAGTTTACTTCGGGGAAGACCGTGCGTCTGAAGTACGTTCATCATGTGTCATCCATCAATAAAAATCTCGTTAGCGGTTCCCGTTTATGTCGAGGTAGTTTTAAGTTGGTTTTCGAATCCAATAAGGTTGTAATTTCTAAGTATGGACAATTTGTTGGAAAAGGCTATGAGGGTGGAGGCTTGTTCCGCCTGTCTTTGTCAGATATTTGCACTAAAGTTATTAATAATGTTTGCCACAATAATGAGTCTGATATTTGGCATTCACGACTTTGTCATATTAACTTTGGTCGCATGACGCAGCTAGCCAATATGAATTTAATTTCGAAAATCTCTATTTTCAAAGGCTCCAAGTGCCAAGTATGTGTGCAAGCTAAGCAACCTCGCAAGTCCCAAAAGACTGCAGAGGCAAGAGACTTGGCGCCACTAGAGCTTATACATTCTGATCTTTGTGAGATGAATGGCGTGTTGACAAAAGGTGGAAAGAGATACTTCATGACATTGATTGATGACTCCACTAGATATTGTTATGTGTATCTTCTGAAATCAAAAGATGAGGCTTTAACTTTGTTCAAAAACTATAAAAGCTGAAGCAGAGAACCAACTTGATCAAAAAATTAAACGGCTTTGGTCTGATCGTGGTGGAGAGTATTTTTCCAATGGATTTGATTTGTTTTGTGCGGAACATGGTATAATCCATGAGAGGACGCCTCCCTACTCGCCTCAGTCAAATAGGGTAGCCGAAAGAAAGAACCGGACTCTAACTGATATGGTTAACACCATGTTAGACACATCGGGTCTCTCCAAGGAATGGTGGGGGGAGGCGCTAATGACTGCGTGTCATGCCCTAAACCGAGTTCCCACAAAGCATACGACCATGACTCCATTTGAGGAATGGGAAAGGAAAAGGTTGAAACTCTCTTACCTACGTACTTGGGGTTGTTTGGCGAAAGTCAATATACCAATTCCCAAGAAGCGCAAGCTTGGACCAAAAATTGTGGATTGTGTTCTTCTGGGCTATGCTTTTCATAGCATTGGTTATAGATTTTTGATAATAAAATCTGAGGTATCCGACATGCATGTTGGGACGATTATGGAGTCGAATGATGCTACTTTCTTTGAGGACATATTTCCCATGAAGGATATGTCAAGTTCATCAAACCAGGAGATACCTACTCCATCTAGTGAGGAATTCACTGTAGTTCCTGAACCCACCATTGCGATGGAACACGTTGAGAATCCTATTGAGGGTGACAATGGAACTCCTATGAGGAGTAAGAGACAAAGGATTGCAAAGTCCTTTGGTGATGATTTCATCGTGGATGACACAACCAGGACTATTTCAGAAGCCTATGCATCTCCTGATGCTGACTACTGGAAGGAAGCTGTTCGTAGCGAGATGGATTCCATCTTAGCTAACGGAACCTGGGAGATCACTGACCGTCCTTATGGGTGCAAATGAAGGAAATATGCCCTAGAGGCAATAATAAAGTTATTATTTATTTCCTTATATCATGATAAATGTTTATTATTCATGCTAGAATTGTATTAACCGGAAACTTAGTACATGTGTGAATACATAGACAAAACAAAGTGTCCCTAGTATGCCTCTACTTTACTAGCTCATTTATCAAAGATGGTTATGTTTCCTAACCATAGACATGTGATGTCATTTGATGAACGGGATCACATCATTAGGAGAATGATGTGATGGACAAGACCCATTCGTTAGCTTAGCATCATGATCGTTACAGTTTCATTGCTACTGCTTTCTTCATGACTTATACATGTTCCTCAGACCATGAGATTATGCAACTCCCGAATACCGAAGGAACACCTTGTGTGCTATCAAACATCACAAGGTAACTGGGTGATTATAAAGGTGCTCTACAGGTGTCTCCGATGGTACTTGTTGAGTTGGCATAGATAGAGATTAGGATTTGTCACTCCATTGTTGGGAGAGGTATCTCTGGGCCCTCTCGGTAATGCACATCACTATAAGCCTTGCAAGCAATGTGACTAATGAGTTAGTTACGGGATGATGCATGACGAAACGAGTAAAGAGACTTGCCGGTAACGAGATTGAACTAGGTATTGAGATACCGATGATCAAATCTCGGGCAAGTAACATACCGATGACAAAGGGAACAACGTATGTTGTTATGCGGTTTGACCGATAAAGATCTTCGTAGAATATGTAGGAACAAATATGAGCATCCAGGTTCCGCTATTGGTTATTGACCGGAGACGTGTCTCGGTCATGTCTACATAGTTCTCGAACCCGTAGGGTCCGCATGCTTAACGTTCTGTGGCGATTTGTATTATGAGTTATGTGATTTGATGACCGAAGTTTGTTCAGAGTCCCGGATGAGATCGGGGACATGACGAGGAGTCTCGAAATGGTCAAGACGTAAAGATCGATATATTGGAAGGCTATATTTGGACATCGGAAGGGTTCCGAGTGATTCGGGTATTTTTCGGAGTACGGGAGAGTTACGAGAATTCGTATTGGGCCTTAATGGGCCATACGGGAAAGGAGAGAAAGGCCTCAAGGGTGGCCGCGCCCCTTCCCCATGGACTGGTCCGAATTGGACTAGGGAAAGGGGGCTCCCCCTTCCTTCCTTCTCCTTCTCCCTTCCCTTTTTCCTATTCCATGTGGGAGGTGGAATCCTACTAGGACTAGGGAGTCCTAGTAGGACTCCACACTTTGCGCGCGCCCTATGAGAGCCGGCCTCCTTCTCCCTCCATCCTTTATATACGTGGCCAGGGGGCACCCCATAGACACACAAGTTGATCATTGATCCCTTAGCCGTGTGCGGTGCCCCCCTCCACCATAATCCACCTCGGTCATATCGTCGTAGTGCTTAGGCGAAGCCCTGTGCCGGTAGCTTCATCATCACCGTCATCACGCCGTCGTGCTGATGAAGCTCTCCCTCGACACTCTGCTGGATCGTGAGTTCGTCGGACGTCACCGAGCCGAACGTGTGCCGATCGCGGAGGTGCCGTACTTTCGGTGCTAGGATCGGTCGATCGTGAAGACGTACGACTACATCAACCGCGTTGTCATAACGCTTCTACTTACGGTCTACGAGGGTACGTAGACAACATTCTCCCCTCTCGTTGCTATGCATCACCATGATCTTGCGTGTGCGTAGGAAATTTTTGAAATTACTGCGTTCCCCAACAGTGGCATCCGAGCCAGGTCTATGCGTAGATGTTATATGCACGAGTAGAACACAAGTGAGTTGTGGGCGATAATAGTCATACTGCTTACCAGCATGTCATACTTTGATTCGGCGGTATTGTTGGATGAAGCGGCCCAGACCGACATTACGCGTACGCTTACACGAGACTGGTTCTACCGACGTGCTTCACACACAGGTGGCTGACGGGTGTCCGTTTCTCCAACTTTAGTTGAATCGAGTGTGGCTACGCCCGGTCCTTGTTGAAGGTTAAAACATCACATACTTGACGAAAATCATTGTGGTTTTGATGCGTAGGTAAGAACGGTTCTTGCTCAGCCCGTAACAGCCACGTAAAACTTGCAACAACAAAGTAGAGGACGTCTAACTTGTTTTTGCAGGGCTTGTTGTGATGTGATATGGTCAAGACGTGATGAGATATAAGTTGTTGTATGAGATGATCATATTTTGTTGAAGTTATCAGCAACTGGCAGAAGCCTTATGGTTGTCTCTTTATTGCATAAGATGCAAATGCCAAATAATTACTTTACTTTATCGCTATGCGAGAGCAATAGTTGGCGAGACGACCATGAGATGACACGTTGATAGAGATCAAGATGATAGAGATCATGGTGTCATGCCGGTGACGATAGAAATCATGACGGTACTTTGGAGATGGAGATCAAAGGCACAACATGATGATGGCCATATCATGTCACATATTTTGATTGCATGTGATGTTTATCTTTTATACATCTTATTTTGCTTGGTTCGGCGGTAGCTTTATAAGATGATCCCTTACTAAAATTTCAAGGTATAAGTGTTCTCCCTGAGTATGCACCGTTGCGACAGTTCTTCGTGCTGAGACACCACGTGATGATCGGGTGTGATAAGCTCAACGTTCACATACAACGGGTGCAAGCCAGTTTTGCACATGCAGAATACTCGGGTTAAACTTGACGAGCCTAGCATATGCAGATATGGCCTCGGAACACTGGAGACCGAAAGGTCGAGCGTGAATCATATAGTAGATATGATCAACATAGTGATGTTCACCATTGAAAACTACTCCATCTCACGTGATGATCGGACATGGTTTAGTTGATTTGGATCACGTGATCATTTAGATGACTGGAGGGATGTCTATCTAAGTGGGAGTTCTTATGTAATATGATTAATTGAACTTTAATTTATCATGAACTTAGTCCTGATAGTATTTGCATAATTATGTTGTAGATCAATAGCTCGCGATTAGCTTCCCCGTTTATTTTTGATATGTTCCTAGAGAAAAATAAGTTGAAAGATGTTAGTAGCAATGATGCGGACTTGGATCCGTGATCCGAGGATTATCCTCATTGCTGCACAGAAGAATTATGTCCTTGATGCACCGCTAGGTGACGGACCTATTGCAGGAGCATATGCAGACGTTATGAACGTTTGGCAAAGCTCGGTATGATGACTACTTGATAGTTTAGTGCACCATGCTTTACGGCTTAGAACCGGAACTTCAAAAATGTTTTGAACGCCACAGAGCATATAAGATGTTCCAAGAGTTGAAATTGATATTTCATACTCATGCCCGTGTCAAGAGGTATGAGACCTCTGACAGTACTTTGCCTACAAGATGGAGGAGAATAGCTCAACCAGTGAGCATGTGCTCAGATTGTCTGGGTACTACAATTGCTTGAATCAAGTGGGAGTTAATCTTCCAGATAAGATAGTAATTGACAAAAGTTCTCTAGTCACTATCACCAAGTTACTAGAACTTCGTGATGAACTATAATATGCAAGGGATGATGAAAACAATTCCCAAGCTCTTCGCGATGCTAAAATCAGCGAAGGTAGAAATCAAGAAAAGCATCAAGTGTTGATGGTTGACAAGACCACTAGTTTCAAGAAAAGGGCAAAGGGAAGAAGGGGAACTTCAAGAAGAACAGCAAGCAAGTTGCTCCTGAAGTGAAGAAACCCAAGTCTGGACCTAAGCCTGAGACTAAGTGCTGCAAAGGGACTGGTAACTGGAAGCAGAACTGCCCCAAGTATTTGGTGGAAAAGAAGGAGGGCAAAACAAAGGTATATTTGATATACATGTTATTGATGTGTACTTTACTAGTGTTTATAGCAACCCCTCAGTATTTGATACTAGTTCAGTTGCTAAGATTAGTAACTCGAAACGGGAATTGCAGAATGAACAGAGACTAGTGAAGGGTGAAGTGACGATGTGTGTTGGAAGTGGTTCCAAGATTGATATGATTATCATCGCACACTCCCTATACTTTCGGGATTAGTGTTGAACCTAAATAAATGTTATTTGGTGTTTGCGTTGAGCATGAATATGATTTGATCATGTTTATTGCAATACGGTTATTCATTTAAAGTCAGAGAATAATTGTTGTTCTGTTTACATGAATAAAACCTTCGATGGTCATACACCCAATAAAAATAGTTTGTTGGATCTCGATCGTAGTGATACACATATTCATAATATTGAAGCCAAAAGATACAAAGTTAATAATGATAGTGCAACTTATTTGTGGCACTGCCGTTTAGGTCATATTGGTGTAAAGCGCATGAAGAAACTCCATGCTGATGGGCTTTTGGAATCACTTGATTATGAATCATTTGATGCTTGCGAACCATGCCTCACGGGCAAGATGACTAAGACTCCATTCTCTGGAACAATGGAGCGAGCAACTGAATTGTTGGAAATAATACATACTGATGTATGCGGTCCGATAAGTGTTGAGGCTCGCGGCGGGTATCGTTATTTTCTAACCTTCATAGATGATTTGAGCAGATATGGATATATCTACTTGATAAAACACAAGTCTGAAACATTTGAAAAGTTCAAAGAATTTCAGAGTGAAGTGGAGAATCATCGTAACAAGAAAATAAAGCTTTCTGCCATTTGATCGTAGAGACGAATATTTGGGTTATGAGTTTGGCCTTCAATTAAAACAATGCGGAATAGTTTCACAAACTCATGCCACCCGTAACACCACAGCGTAATGGTGTGTCCGAATGTCATAAACCGTACTTTATTGGATATAGTGCAATCTATGATGTCTCTTACCGATTTACCACTATCGTTTTTGGGGTTATGCATTAGAGACAGCTACATTCATGTTAAATAGGGCACCATCTAAATCCGTTGAGATGACACCGTATGAACTATGGTTTGGCAAGAAACCTAAGCTGTCGTTTCTTAAAGTTTGGGGTTGCGATGCTTATGTGAAAAAGTTTCAACCTGATAAGCTCGAACCCAAATCAGAGAAATGCGTCTTCATAGGATACCCAAAGGAAACTGTTGGGTACACCTTCTATCACAGATCTGAAGGCAAGATATTCGTTGCTAAGAATGGATCCTTTCTAGAGAAGGAGTTTCTCTCGAAAGAAGTGAGTGGGAGGAAAGTAGAACTTGATGAGGTAACTGTACCTACTCCCTTATTGGAAAGTAGTCCATCACAGAAATATGTTCCTGTGACTCCTACACCAATTAGCGAGGAAGCTAATGATGATGATCATGTAACTTCAGATCAAGTTACTACCAAACCTCGTAGGTCAACCAGAGTAAGATCCGCACCAGAGTGGTACGGTAATCCTGTTATGGAGGTCATGTTACTTGACCATGACGAACCTACAAACTATGAGGAAGCGATGATGAGCCCAGATTCCGCGAAATGGCTTGAGGCCATGAAATCTAAGATGGGATCCATGTATGAGAACAAAATATGGACTTTGGTTGACTTGCCCGATGATCGGCAAGCCATTAAGAATAAATAGATCTTCAAGAGGAAGACGGACGCTGATAGTAGTGTTACTATCTACAAAGCTCGAATTGTCGCAAAAAGGTTTTCGACAAGTTCAAGGTGTTGACTATGATGAGATTTTCTCACTCGTAGCGATGCTTAAGTCTGTCCGAATCATGTTAGCAATTGCCACATTTTATGAAATCTGGCAAATGGATGTCAAAACTGCATTCCTTAATGGATTTCTTAAAAAAGAGTTGTATAGGATACAACAAGAAGGTTTTGTCAATCCTAAAGGTGCTAACAAAATGTGCAAACTCCAGCGATCCATCGATGTACTGGTGCAAGCATCTCGGAGTTGGAATAAACGCCTTGATGAGTTGATCAAAGCATATAGTTTTATACAGACTTACAGTGAAGCCTTTATTTACAAGAAAGTGAGTAGGAGCACTACAACCTTTCTGATAAGTATATGTGAGTGACATATTGTTGATCGGAAATGATGTAGAATTTTTTGGGAAAGCATAAAGGAGTGTTTGAAAGAAGTTTTTCAAAGAAAGACCTTGGTGAAGCTGCTTACATATTGAGCATAAAGATCTATAGAGATAGATCAAGACGCTTGATATGATTTTTCAATGAGTACATACCTTAACAAGATTTTGAAGTAGTTCAAAATGGAACAGTCAAAGAAGGAGTTCTTGCCTGTGTTGCAAGGTGTGAAATTGATTAAGACTCAAAGCCCGACCACGGCAGAAGATAGAAAGAGAATGAAAGTCATTCCCTATGCCTCAGCCATAGGTTCTATAAAGTATGCCATGCTGTGTACCAGATCTATTGTATACCCTACACTGAGTTTGGCAAGGGAGTACAATAGTGATCTAGGAGTAGATCACTGGACATCGGTCAAAATTATCCTTAGTGGAATAAGGATATGTTTCTTGATTATGGAGGTACAAAAGGTTCGTCGTAAAGGGTTACGTCGATGCAAGTTTTGACACTAATCCAGATGACTCTAAGTCTCAATCTGGATACATATTGAAAGTGGGAGCAATTAGCTAGAGTAGCTCCATGTAGAGCATTGTTGACATAGAAATTTGCAAAATACATACGGATCTGAATATGGCAGACCCGTTGACTAAACTACTCTCACAAGCAAAACATGATCACACCTTAGTACTCTCTGGGTGTTAATCACATGGCGATGTGGAATAAGATTACTGTCTCTAGTAAACCCTTTGAGTGTTGGTCACATGGCGATGTGAACTATGGGTGTTGATCACATGGTGATGTGAACTATTGCTGTTAAATCACATGGCGATGTGAACTAGATTATTGACTCTAGTCCAAGTGGGAGACTGAAGGAAATATGCCCTAGAGGCAATAATAAAGTTATTATTTATTTCCTTGTTTCGTGATAAATGTTTATTTTTCATGCTAGAATTGTATTAACCAAAAACTTAGTACATGTGTGAATACATAGACAAAACAAAGTGTCCCTAGTATGCCCCTCCTTGACTAGCTCGTTTATCAAAGATGGTTATGTTTACTAACCATAGATATGTGTTGTCATTTGATGAACGGGATCACATCATTAGGAGAATGATGTGATGGACAAGACCCATTCATTAGCTTAGCATTATGATCATTACAGTTTCATTGCTACTGCTTTCTTCATGACTTATACATGTTCCTCAGACCATGAGATTATGCAACTCCAGAATACCGAAGGAACACCTTGTGTGCTATCAAACGTCACGACGTAACTGGGTGATTATAAAGGTGCTCTATAGGTGTCTCCGATGGTACTTGTTGAGTTGGCATAGATCGAGATTAGGTTTTGTCACTCCGATTGTCGAAGAGGTATCTCTGGGCCCTCTCGGTAATGCACATCACTATAAGCCTTGCAAGCAATGTGACTAATGAGTTAGTTGCGGGATGATGCATTATGGAAGGAGTAAAGAGACTTGCCAGTAACGAGATTGAACTAGGTATTGAGATACCGACGATCGAATCTCGGGCAAGTAACATACCGATGAGAAAGGGAACAACGTATGTTGTTATGCGGTTTGACCGATAAAGATCTTCGTAGAATATGTAGGAACCAATATGAGCATCCAGGTTCCGCCATTGGTTATTGACCGGAGACGTGTCTCGGTCATGTCTACATAGTTCTCGAACCCGTAGGGTCCGCACGCTTAACGTTCTGTGGCGATTTGTATTATGAGTTATGTGATTTGATGACCGAAGTTTGTTCAGAGTCCTTTGGATGAGATCGGGGACAAGACGAGGAGTCTCGAAATGGTCGAGACGTAAAGATTGATATATTGGAAGGCTATATCCGGACATCGGAAAGTTTCCGAGTGATTCAGATATTTTTCGGAGTACCAGAGAATTACGAGAATTCGAACTGGGCCTTAATGGGCCATATGGGAAAGGAGAGAAAGGCCTCAAGGGTGGCCGCGCCCCTTCCCCATGGACTGGTCCGAATTGGACTAGGGAAAGGGGGCGCCCCTTCCTTCCTTCTCCTTCTCCCTTCCCTTTTCCTATTCCATGTGGGAGGTGGAATCCTAGTAGGACTAGGGAGTCCTAGTAGGACACCACACTTTGGGCGCGCCCTATGAGGGCCGGCCTCCTCCTCCCTCCATCCTTGATATATGTGGCCAGGGGGCACCCCATAGACACACAAGTTGATCATTGATCCCTTAGCCATGTGCGGTGCCCCCCTCCACCATAATCCACCTCAGTCATATCGTTGTAGTGCTTAGGCGAAGCCCTGCGCCGGTAGCTTCATCATCACCATCATCACGCCGTCGTGCTGACGAAGCTCTCCCTCGACACTCTGCTGGATCGTGAGTTCGTCGGACATCACCGAGCCGAACGTGTGCAGATCGTGGAGGTGTCGTACTTTCGGTGCTAGGATCGGTCGATCGTGAAGATGTACGACTACATCAACCGCGTTGTCATAACGCTTCCGCTTACGGTCTACGAGGGTACGTAGACAACACTCTCCTCTCTCGTTGCTATGCATCACCATGATCTTGCGTGTGCGTAGGAAATTTTTGAAATTACCGCTTTCCCCAACAGTAAACCTGTAGGATGTAAGTGGGTGTTCAAGAAAAAGCTTAGACCTGATGGTACGATTGAAAAGTACAAGGCACGGCTTGTGGCTAAGAGTTATACTCAGAAAGAAGGTGAAGACTATTTTGATACTCATTCACCTGTGGCTAGACTGACCACTATTTGGGTGCTACTATCACTGGCTGCCTCACACGGTCTTCTTGTTCATCAAATGGACGTTAAGACGGCTTTTCTCAATGGAGAGTTGAAGGAGGAAATTTACATGGATCAGCCCGATGGTTTTGTAGTACCTGGTCAAGAAAGAAAGGTGTGCAAGTTATTAAAGTCTTTATATGGCCTTAAACAAGCTCCTAAGGAGTGGCATGAGAAGTTCGAAAGAACATTAACTCCTGCAGGCTTTGTAGTAAACGATTTGGTGACAAGTGTGTGTACTATCGCCATGGTGGGGGCGAAGGAGTTATTCTTTGTTTGTATGTTGATGACATACTGATCTTTGGAACCAAACTTGATTTAATCAAGGAGGTTAAGGATTTCTTATCTTGCTGTTTTGAGATGAAGGATCTAGGAGTAGCTGATATTATTTTAAATATCAAGCTGTTGAGAGATGAGAATGGTGGTATTACACTGCTTCAGTCTCACTATGTGGAAAAGGTCTTGAGTCGTTTTGGGTATAGCGACTGCCATCCTTCTGCAACTCCATATGATGCTAGTGTCTTGCTTCGAAAGAATCGATGAATTGCTAGAGATCAACTGAGATACTCTCGGATTATTGGCTCGCTTATCTATTTGGAGAGTGCCACGAGGCCTGACATCTCGTTTGCTGCGAGCAAACTGAGCCGGTTTGTCCCAAAACCAGGAGATGATCATTGGCATGTGCTTGAGAGAGTTATGCGCTACTTGAAAGGCACTGCGAGCTATGGGATGCACTACACCGGGTATCCAAGGGTACTGGAGGGTTATAATGACTCAAACTGGATATCTGATGCTGATGAGATTAAGGCCACAAGTGGTTATGATTTTACACTTGGTGGTGGCATTGTTTCCTGGAAGTCTTGCAAGCAGACCATCTTAACGAGGTCAACTATGGAAGCAGAACTCACAGCATTAGACATTGCCACTGTTGAAGCAGAGTGGCTTCATGAGCTTTTGATGGACTTACCTATGGTTGAAAAACCAATACCTTCCATCCTGATGAACTGTGATAATCAAACTGTGATCGTCAAGATAAACAGTTCTAAGGATAATATGAAGTCCTCAAGGCATGTGAAGAGGAGATTGAAATCTGTCACAAAATTGAAGAACTCCGGAGTTATTACGTTGGATTATATCCAAACGTCGAAAAACTTGGCAGATCCCTTCACAAAGGGTTTATCGCGTAATATGATAGATAATGCATCGATGGAGATGGGTTTGAGACCCACCGCATGAGCTGTCCACAGTGGTAACCCACTCTATGTGATCGGAGATCCCGTGAAGTAGAAGTGGGAGACAAGCTGTTGGTCAGCTAGGAGGAGAGTATCCCTATTTTAATTATCCCACTCCGTGAAGATGCAATACTCTCCTGATCTGCATGGCAGGTTGATACTTATCTTAATGTGTTCCAAGTGGCTTATTCGGGTAAGCAGAGATGTTGCCCTGCAGAGCATCTCCCGAGGAACACACCTATACGAATTTGACTGTTAACGTCGCAGTCTATGAGAATTGGGTGCTCTCTAATAAATTCATGAAATGCCCTGGTGTATGGCGTATACGCTCCACCCGCGGGGAAGCCTTGCGGCAGCCCAGTATCGGATAAGAATTTGTGTGAAACTAGTCTCGCAGAAAACTTGTAGTTCAAGGCATAGTCCACTATTCAAGTTGTCATCTAGTGTAGCATAAAACTCTAAGTGGAAGTTCAAATTCACAGTCTCCACTAAGCACCGGTATATAAACAATGTTTTGGAACTAAATGGTGAGATGTGCCAATGAGACTTTGTGGGGGATTGTAGGAATTTGCTAGTGGGCTTTTGGCCCAAAGCCCAACTAAAATTCTGAAATTCTCTTGGCCCATTCATGCACACATGTGAGTGGTGTGAGTGAGACTAAAGTTTAGTCCCACCCCATAAGTTGAGAGAGAGTTGCACCTCTTTATAAGGTGAGCTCTTCTACCACTTGTACGAGCATGAGAAGAGGAGACCTACACGCGCGCTCCTCCTCCTCGCCACGCCACGCCTCGTCACGACGCGTCGCGGGTTGCGGGAATGAGCTGAGCCGAGGACAGAGCTATGCACGTTGTCTATATTTTTGCTACTCGGGAAAAATTAATAAGTCATTAATTAATAATTAATGGACGCATTAATTACTCAGCCGTTTCCGATCCTTTTGGATTGTGGGGCTGTTACTTGGACGTGGGTTTTTCCACGACCTACCTGTCCCGCATTATATAGTCAGGCAGACGTCTACCCTAGCCGCCGCCGTATCGTATGGTTTCACACCACCGTTACAAAGCATTGCGCCGCCACGCAAGTCTTCTCCATCCCTCCTTCTGGCGTGCACCGCAAGAAGGGACAGCAGGCCTCCGGAACCCCGCCTCTCGTGATCCTGTACGGGAGACGGGCAATCAGGTTTTTGGGGAGCGCACTCACGCGACTGCTGGCAGCGATGACTTCAAAAACGATGACTTCTTCCCCGACCTCGGCAACCTCATCCTCAATGACATGGGCGACAACATCGACGCCAGCAGTGCTGCTGCTGCTGCACAGTATGTGATTCTATCGTTCTTGTTCGAGATCGTGGTAGAATTCATGTTTCTAGTATGTGCCCTAGATGTGATCTATTCGTCTACTATGCTAGTTCGCATGATTAGTTTAATCTCTGCTAGTGCTGTCATGATTTATCTTCTGTTTATTCAGATTAAATCTCGTAGTAATTTGCTCATATATTCATCAATCCAAAAACCTGACTATAGGCAATTTACTCCGAGTGGTTTTACTACGCATTTGAAGCCACCTGCCTTTAAGGGGCTACAATATAAGAGGTGGCGCACGAGAGCAGTCTACTGGTTTTAGACCATGTGCTGGTATGACGCTACTAAGGGCAAGCCTGAGGGCGATCTTAATCCAGCACAGCTGGAAGCTTTTGTGAAGATCGATACTCTCTTTAAAGGCGCCCTTCTGAGTGTTCTTGATGATTCCATTGTGGATTCGTATATGTTGTTTGACAACGGCAAGGACATGTGGGCTGCGCTCGAGGCCAAGTTTGGTGCCTCGGACACTGGCAGCGAGTTGCATGTCATGGAGCAATTCTATGACTACAAGATGACTGATGAGCGCTCTGTTATACAACAGGCTCATGAGATACAGTCGCTCGCAAAAGAACTTGAGTACTTCAAGTGTGTGTTGCCGGAGGCATCATTGCCATGCTTCCGCCTTCGTGGAACAATTTTGCTACTTCCCTGAAACACAAGAGACAGGAGTTTTCCGTTTCGGATCTCATTGGTACTCTCGATGTTGAAGAGAAGGCGAGAGCAAATGACACACGTGCTCGAGTTGCCGAGGGAGCTTCTAGTGCCCACATGGTACAGAAGAAGAACTTCCAGCCCAGTAAGTTCAGAAACAACAAGAACAAACCTCAGGGCAAAGGGAAGTTTGATACAAAGAACAAGCCATCACATTCTACCAACTTCAAGAAGAATTCTTAAGAAGGGGAAGGGACTTTGCCATGTGTGCAGTGATCCTAATCATTGGGATCCGAAGTGTCCTAACCGCTTTGAGGAGCGCGAACATGAGAAGAGCGGCAAGTCCGCTAATGCTGTCATCGGTGATACTGATATGAACGAATCTGGGTACGGTATTCTTCCTACCACTACAAAAAAAGACACATCCGTGACATTTTGGGCCAAACGAAAAAAGTTTCTGTCATACTTATGACACTTCTATGACGAGAATTGTGACAAAACCTGGTATCATCATAGATGTGGTGGGGTCCTACTTCTATGACAAAAAATCATGACAGAAAATGGGCTTTTCGTCCTGGGCGGGCCGGAGACACAACTGCATGACATTCTTTGGGCCGTCCATGACGGAAAAAACATGGTAGAAGCGAGGGCGAGGAAAATATCGGGGAGTTCCCGGTTATGGTGGGTGGTCGGGGGCCGAGCGATGTGCGTTTCTCTCGTACGTACGCGCGTGTGTGCGAGGCGCTGGGCTCTAACTGAACCCGAGCGATTGCACTGCAGGCTACGCGTTACTGAACCCGAGCGATCGATCAATCCCTTGCTGTTAACTGAACACGAGTGTGATTCCTTCGCTACTGCTGCTAACTGAAGCCGATCGAACACTGCTGCCTCTTTCCCTGGATGAACAGTG
Organism: Triticum aestivum; assembly: GCF_018294505.1. Classification (NCBI taxonomy): domain Eukaryota; kingdom Viridiplantae; phylum Streptophyta; class Magnoliopsida; order Poales; family Poaceae; genus Triticum; species Triticum aestivum. The sequence goes on from NC_057811.1 coordinate 173,265,460, forward strand.
AGCGTTGTTGAGGGGTTTGGATGAACAGTTCCCGGTGGGGGTTGGATGAACAGGACCCCGTGGTAGTAGGGGCCGTTGCCACTGGATGAACAGTACCCTGATCAATCGAGCCGGTGGATGAACAGGACCCCGTGGAGGGCTGGATGAACATGACCCCGTGGAGGGCTGGTTGAACAGTAGCCGGTGGAGGGCTGGTTGAACAGTAGCCGGTGGAGGGCTGGATGAACAGTAGCCCGTGGAGGGGTGGTTGAATAGGACCCCCGTGGAGAGGGCTGGTTGAACAGTAGCCGGTGGAGGAGCGCGCGGTGGAGGCTAGATGAACAGGAGCCCGTGGATGAACAGTCGCAGGTGGAGGCTGGAGGAGGTCGATGGTGGATGAACAGTAGCCCGTGGAGGCTGGAGGAGGTCGACGGTGGAGATGAACAGTATCCCGTGGAGTCCCGTTTTGCGGTACGCCACACCCCTCCCGATGAACAGGACCCCCGTTTCGGCCGTAGCGCTCCAACACAAGTCCGTTTCCTCCGTTTTGCGGTACGCCACACCCCTCCCGATCAACAGGACCCCATTTCCACCGTAGGAGGTCCGTTTCCTCCGTTTTGCGGTACACCAGACCCCTCCTGTCGTGGAATTGTCACGGCAGATGTCGTCGAGCTAGGACTTAGTCGTGGAGCCATCGCAGCTAGGAAGCTTGAAGGGGTTAAACGGGTCAAGGAACACGAGGGTTATACTGGTTCGGCCCCTTACGGTGAAGGTAAAAGCCTACGTCCAGTTGAGGTGGTATTGATTAGGGTTTCGATGACCAGGGAGCTTAATTGCTATGCCTGGCTCTCGACGAGATCTTTTTCTCCTCCTGAACCGCCGCCGGGTCGTCCCTTTATATAGAGAGGCTGACGCCCAGCGGCTCTCAGAGTCCCGGCCGGTTCATAAGAGCGTCCGGCTCGGACTCTCAACTATTCTTATCTTACACTACAAGTTCTACCATAATGGCGGTTGTAACTACGGGCCTTAAGCCACCTCCGGGTCTTAAGCCCATCTTTGGCCCGCCGTCTTCATGCTTGGCGCCGGGCTTCGTACGATGACCATTATGAGTAACCCGGCCCCTCCTGGCGGGTGACTCTAAGGTTTATATCCTCAACATTAGGCCCCAGATTGATTTGAGCCGGCTCATGTCAATCTTCAATCCTTTTGATAGAAAATCTCCGGCTTACAATTGTGTAAAGGCTATAACCCGTCGTGACGTCATCTTCTGGATTCCGAGTGACCCGCCGTGACGTCATCTTCCATTAAGTCCATTCTTTACTCCACCATATCCGCAACGGATCTTATCTTTAACTGCCGTCCCGAAAATCGAGGCGTTTTTATGGTGAGATAACTGCGCCGTGGCCTCCTCGTTTCTCGCGCCCACTTATGAGCCTCACCTTATAAATAGCCCGGCCCACGAGTCTCGTGCCACTCGTCGCCTCCTTCTTCCTCCCCTCGCCTACTGCGCTGTCGCCCGAGCTCCGCCGCCGCCGCCGCAGATCTCCTCGTCCTCACCAACTCCGGCCGCTGCATCAACCTGTCGTGTCTAGAGAAAACGGCGGCGACCTCCGCGACTCACTAGCACCCGTAAGCCCTCGCCACTCCATAGAGTAGATCCACATTAGGTTCTTTTCTGTTCTTCCCGTGTTCTTCGCCGTTCCTCGCGAGTTCTCGGTAGATTTCATTTTTACCACCTTTCTTGATCTTCAGACTGTATAGAACTGTTGCGGTAGTTGTTTCACGCCCGTTTCCAATGTACATAGATCCCTTCTCATTGCATAAAGGCTCCGTTCGAACTTATGAACTTCTTCTGCGTCTGTTTTAGGTCTAGAAACTTTTCCTTTTAGTCGACCATTTTGATCCAAAATATTCACTGCGATCTGTGAAACTTGTTTTCACCACACTTAGTAAAAAACTGCATCTGCTGAACTATGATGGCTTACATTTCCGGCTCAAAGAAGCCACGCGCCGTAAAATTTGCCGGCTCTTTTATGATAAAGCTGCAGACAATTTGAATTACTCTCACTACCTTCAGCGGATTAGATAACCCGATGCACTTAACCATATGTCATTAGGCCCCTTCATAAGCCGCCATTTTAAACATTGAACTGTAAACATCCTCCGGCTTATAATTGAACCGGACATGTCCTTTTATCATAGGCTTCCGACTTTGACCATGCCTCCCAAAGCTCCCAAAGCACCCATCACGTGCAACTGGCTGAGGTCCAACGTCACTGATGAAACCTTAGCGGACTTTGTGAAGATGGGCTACCTACCCAAAAAGGATGTCATGTCTTACCGTGCCCCTGACCCGTCAGAGGAGAGACCGCAACCAAAGGATGGTGAAGTGGTAATATTTGCGGATCACATGAGCCGGGGCTTCGCACCGCCCGGCTCAAAATTCTTTAGAGACGTGCTGAGCTTCTTTGATCTGCGGCCACAAGACATAGGACCCAACTCTGTGTCAAATATATGCAACTTCCAAGTGTTCTGTGAAGTCTACCTTGGAGAAGAGCCCAGCATTCTGCTCTTTAGAGAGCTATTCTATTTGAACCGCCAGAATGAGTGCGCCAACGGGCCGAGCCTGGAACTTGGTGGAATATCCATTCAACGCCGGAGAGACTGCCTCTTTCCTTACGCTGAGCCGCCCAGCCATCCAAAGGACTGGAACCAGACGTGGTTTTACTGCCATGACACGTCTCCGGCTGACGAGAGCCCTCTGCCCGGCTTTCGTGCCGTGCGTCTGGAACCAAACCACCCTCTGCCCGACAAACTAACTCAGGCGGAGCGTCAACCTCTGATCCCCACCATCAAAAAGATCAAGGCTCTCCTGGGCAACGGCCTCAACGGCATTGATCTGGTCCGGGTTTGGATCTCCTGGCGGGTGATCCCCTTGAGCCGCCGCCCCGGCTTAATATGTGATTACACGGGCCGGAAGGATGACCCCCTGCGACACAGCCGCAACGATCTTCCTGAAGACGTTGTTGAAGACATGACCAAGGCCCTCTTGAATGAGAGCTTGGCAGACTGCGGGAGGACCGGCTTAAGCCCCTTCTGCAAGACCAACCCGGCCCCAGCGGTAAGCCGCTGATCTAAACATCTTATTTTCTCCTTAGATAATTTTCATCTGAACCTTAAGAAGGCTTCATTGTATTTTTCAGGCTGATGATAAATTCTGGAAGGTCAAGTATGACCATGAGGCGGCCAAGAAGGCCCGGAAGGCTAAGAAAGCTGCCAGGAGAGCCGCTCCTCGCAAGAAGGGAAGCAGGCCTATTGCCTCAGAGCTGCTTCAACTAAGTGACAGCTCCGAGTCTGAGGTAACCCCTGAACCTGTAAGCTCTTGTTGTATTCCGCTTTTCTGCTGTCTTTTGGCCACCTTATTAACTTGATTACTCACAGGATGACACCAGAGCAAGTAACCCGGTGACTGAAGAGGTAATGATACTTTCCTCCGACTCGGAGCCCTTGCCAAGGCTGAAAGTCCGAAGAGTAACCCGGAAAGTAAGATTTTCACATCCTTTAGCTTATCAAGATCCTCAATTTCTTTTGAAGCAACAGATTCATGAGAGCCGGCGGCACACCCGGACCAACAAAGATGCAGACCTCTCCTCCGGCTTACCTGAAGCGTCGAGGAAGCGCCGGACCGAGGTTATCTCCAACTTATATCCTTTTCATCCTTTGGCGGGTGTTATACGTCAACCGCTCAATTCTTCTGATTCGAATTATCAGGAAACTTCACCCTCCTCTGGCGACTCTATGCAATTGAACCTGCCGGCTTTCAAGACCGTACCCGGGTAATGATGATCATCTCTTGCTGTGCTTATCTTTACTCATACTTTTGTACTAATCTTGTGTCCTTTCAGTGCTCAAGCAAAGCTCAGTAAAAGAGCAAAGAAGAATAAGCCGGTCGAAGAGCCGGTCTTGCCTGACCCGGAGGTCTCAGCTCAAGAGCCGCCAGCTACCTCTGCTCCTGAAGCCACCGCTCCAACTGATGAACCATCCATGGAGACTTCCACCAACCCGGATATCTCCAGCCCGGCTCAGCCGGCCGATGACCCGGACATGGTAATCACCCGGACGGAGTTTGTCGAGCCGGGGAGACCCACTGCGCTGGCTAAGTGCTCTGAGAAGGAAGAATTGCTAGAGCGCCACCGGGCCAAGCTGGACATCACCAACTACGCCAACCTGAGCATTGGAGAGATCATCTCCGGCTATGTCAATCAAGTGCACAGCAGCCGGGACTTGGAGATTGACATGGTGAAGCAGATACAGCATAAGTCTGAGGTACCACTCTACTGCTTACTGCATAATCATCTTTACCATACTAGCCCCCAAGTCTACGACTTATGATAGAATATGTTGTAGACTTAATTTCCGGCTTACTTCCATGAACCGGTAATTTGTAGATAGAAACTTTCGACATGCATTAGCCCCCAAGTGCCAAGTGTCTTTGCTTGGAAAGTGCTTGGGACTTTAAATCGCATAATAATTGTTCATACTATAACCCGGAAATTGTGCAGGCTGCTTGCAAGAAATTCGAGGCTGACATCTCGGGGCTTAAGAACTGCCTGAAGACTCAGGAAACTGAGACCCGGAAGGCCAACGCCAAATTTGAATCCAGCATTGCTGCTCAAGAGAAACTGAAGAAGAAGTTTGAAGCTGAGAGGAAGACTTGGGCCGAAGAGAAGGTTGCTCTGGTAAGCCGGGCCGAACAGGCGGAGAAGACTCTGACGGAGAGAACCGCCGAACTCTCCGGCTTAAAGCGCCACGTGTCACAGATGGTCGCCGCAATCTTCGGTAAGTCATTCTGCAGGCTTTGAACAAGTTTACAGTCTTTATGTCTCATAACTCCCATCACTGAGAACGGCTTATCTTACTTTGCTAAACAGGTCCCAGAAGCGCCAACCTCAATCAGAACGTGCTAACCAAGCTGAAGGCCGTGGACACCCTGGTGGAGCAACTCTACACCGGGTCACAGCGCGCTTTGGCCGTGGTGGCCCTATCTAATGAGGTTCCGACTCACCTGGCGGAAGTACTTCGCCGGCTGGCCGTTCTTCCTCAGCGTGTCCAAGAGCTGCGACGGGCCTCTGCAAGAGCCGGAGCCATAGCTGCGTTGAGCCAGGCCAAGGCTTTCCTTCCAGAGCTAGACCCGGCTGACATTGCACTTGGTTACCCCAGCTTGAAGGAAGACGGCACCCCTTTCGACCAAAAGGACTTTGCTGCCTATGTGAAGATCGTACGCCCGGTGGCCACCCTGATTGGGAATGACACTGATCTGACCAAGTACCAGCCGGGCTATGATGCAGAGAATCAGAGGATCCCCACTCCGCATTATGAAGCCATCAGCTTAGTCCCGCCGACTCGTAAGCACACCTTTGCCCCGGAAATTGACCCGGCCGGGTTAATTGACGAGGAAGCTCAATTTGAAGCTTTGAGCGGCATTAACTGGAAATCGTCAACCTTCCAGGTCTTGGGAACAGCCGGAGGAGCGGAGAGGGATGAGCCGGAAGCTTCGACCCGGCCAGCATCTTGACTCTTTAGGCGGCTTATTAAACAATGCTTCACCTTTTTGGACTCGGGGAGTCTTGTAATAGAATAGGATCAACATTTTAACTTTGTCGTGCCATCGTGCACATGTTGAATGCTTAATTCCATTGAAGTTGCTTCCTTATATTCTTCCGGGTCATAATTGATCATTCATTTTCCTTAAGCTCAAATAGCTGTCTTTAACTATCCTGCACAGAAAAACAAGTCACGAGTCTCTAGGCGGCTTACCGCACTGAGAACCATAGTCTCATACATATAACCCGGAATATGAATCTAAGTCACCAAAGACTGGTCCTCAATTATGTCCTAGATTTAACCGTAAGAACATACTTACAGGCCTTCAAGTACACTTCCGGTTTATATAACCTGGATAATAAGGTTGGTACCTCAACTCCGGTTTACCAGTCTTGATAATGCTGATTGTGTGCGACTAGCACTTGTGAATCAAAGTTAAGCCGGCAGAATAAGAACCGCCGTGTACACTGTTGATACAACCAGAAGAACTTGTTGTAAATCAGAAAATCAAAACTTAGGGGCTTCCGGTTCGAATACGACCAGAGACCCGTCCCAAAGGGGTTGAGCCAAGATTCGAATGCGATCATATAGCCCCCAGTGGGTTTGGCGATGCCGATCAAGAGGGTACCAACAGCTATGTTCTCTTTGGTTCGAATACGACCCATGTTTGAACAGGAAGCCCCCAAATGACCTTAAGAGTTGTTTAACGACGCTGATTCGAATACGATCCACGTCGGTTCCCAAAGGGGGTTCAGCTATGATTCAAATATGATCAAAGAAAACTCCCCAATGAGCTCGGCACTTTGCCAATCAAATGGTCGACAGCTATGTTCTCTTTGGTTCGAATACGACCTATGTTTGAACAGGAAGCCCCCAAGTGATTATATTGCGTACGGCTAGATCCGAATACGATCATAAGCCGGATCCACCTCCAAGTTACCATGTGATCTTGTAATGGAAACAACACATTTACCTTTGGAGGAGAAAAAAGGACAGAGGTCCTGCTTTATTGCTTATCATAATATATACATGGCTTATAGAAATATGTACATTATGAGAGCCGGTGACTCAAGTGTAATAAGGCCGAAGCTGAGCTATGTTCCACGGCCGACGGGTCTCTTCCTCCGACTTACGTGAATCTTTATGCTCTCGAACGTCAATAAGGTAGTATGACCCGTTGTGCAAGTTCTTGCTGACCACAAAGGGCCCTTCCCAAGGCGGGGATAACTTGTGCGCATCTGTTTGATCTTGGATGAGCCGGAGCACCAGATCACCTTCCTGGAAGACCCGGGACTTAACCCGGCGACTGTGATAACGGCGCAGGTCTTGCTGGTAAATTGCTGAGGGAGCCGCTGCCACATCACGCTGTTCGTCCAACAAGTCAAGAGCATCTTGGCGCGCCTGTTCATTATCCGCCTCAACATAAGCTACCACTCGAGGCGAGTCATGACGGATGTCACGGGGGAGGACTGCTTCCGCTCCATAAACCATGAAGAAAGGCGTGTAACCCATAGACCTGTTAGGAGTAGTATTGATGCTCCATAACACGGAGGGTAACTCCTCCACCCAACAACCCGGCGTCCGTTGCAAAGGGACCAAAAGCCGGGGCTTGATGCCTTTCAGAATCTCCTGATTAGCTCTCTCAGCTTGACCATTGGATTGAGGGTGAGCCACTGATGAAACATCAAGTCGAATATGCTCTCGTTGACAAAACTCCTCCATAGCACCCTTAGATAGATTGGTGCCGTGGTCAGTTATAATGCTGTGTGGAAAGCCGAAGCGAAATATCACCTTTTTCATGAACTGAACCGCCGTGGCTGCGTCACACTTGCTAACGGGCTCTGCCTCAACCCACTTTGTGAACTTCTCAACTGCCACCAAGAGGTGGGTCTTCTTGTCCTTGGACCTTTTAAAAGGCCCAACCATATCAAGCCCCCAGACCGCAAATGGCCAAGTGATTGGTATCATCCTCAGCTCCTGAGCCGACACATGAGCCCGTCGTGAGAACCTCTGGCAACCATCACATTTACTGACCAAGTCCTCTGCATCAGCATGAGCCGTCAGCCAATAAAAACCATGACGAAAAGCCTTGGCCACAAGGGATTTTGAGCCGGCATGATGGCCACAATCCCCTTCGTGAATCTCACGCAGGATTTCTTGACCTTCCTCAGGGGAGACACAACGTTGGAACGCTCCCGTAACACTGCGGCGATGCAGCTCACCATTGATAACAACCATTGACTTAGACCGCCGGGTTATTTGTCTGGCCAAAGTTTCATCCTTAGGCAAATCTCCCCGGGTCATGTAAGCCAGATAGGGCACTGTCCAGTCCGGGATGATGTGAAGAGCCGCCACCAATTGTGCCTCCGGGTCAGGGACAGCCAAGTCTTCCTCTGTAGGCAACTTAATAGAAGGGTTATGCAAGACGTCCAGGAAAGTATTGGGTGGCACCGGTTTTCGCTGAGAGCCCAGCCGGCTTAAAGCATCAGCCGCCTCGTTCTTCCTGCGATCGATGTGCTCTACCTGGTAACCCTGAAAGTGTCCAGCAATGGCATCAACTTCACGGCGATAAGCCGCCATGAGAGGGTCCTTGGAATCCCACTTGCCTGATACTTGTTGAGCCACTAAGTCTGAGTCGCCGAAGCACCTTACCCGGCTCAAGATCATCTCCTTAGCCATCCGAAGACCATGGAGCAAAGCCTCGTACTCAGCCGCATTGTTAGTGCAAGGAAACATCAACCGTAGCACATAATGGAACTTGTCACCTTTAGGGGAAGCCAATACAACTCCAGCCCCCGAGCCCTCCAATTGCCTGGACCCATCGAAGTGAATAGTCCAATATGTGTTATCCGGCTTTTCTTAGGGCACTTGTAGCTCTGTCCAATCATTGATGAAATCCACCAAAGCTTGAGATTTTACAGCAGTGCGTGGTACGTATTTTAGATCATGAGGCCTGAGCTCTATAGCCCACTTAGCCACTCTCCCTATGGCTTCTCTGTTTTGGATGATATCTCCAAGGGGAGCAGAACTAACCATAGTGATAGGGTGACCCTGGAAATAATGCTTAATCTTCCGGCTTGCCATGAACACACCATAAACAAGCTTCTGCCAATGTGGATACCGCTGTTTGGACTCGATGAGCACTTCGCTCACATAATAAACCGGCCGCTGAACCGGATGCTCCTTACCCTCTTCCTTGCGCTCCACCACCACAGCCACACTGACGGCCCGTGTGTTAGCAGCTACATATAGCAATAAAGGCTCCTTGTCAACCGGAGCAGCAAGGATTGGGGGTTCTGCCAGCTGTCTCTTCAAATCCTCAAAAGCAGTATTAGCAGCATCATTCCAGACAAAGGCATCAGTTTTCTTCATCAACTGGTACAATGGCATGGCCTTCTCACCCAATCGGCTTATAAACCGGCTTAAAGCAGCAATACGACCCGCCAGGCGCTGGACGTCGTTTATACACGCCGGCCTAGCCAGAGAGGTGATTGCCTTGATCTTCTTCGGGTTAGCTTCAATGCCTCTGTTAGAAACCAGAAAACCCAAGAGCTTGCCTGCAGGAACACCAAAAACACACTTGGCCGGGTTAAGCATCATCTTGTAGACCCGGAGATTATCAAAGGTTTCCCTCAGATCATCTATCAAGGTTTCCTTCTCCCTGGACTTAACCACAATATCATCCACATAGGCATGAACATTGCGCCCAATCTGGTTATGAAGACAGTTCTGTACGCAACGTTGATAAGTCGCGTGTGCACTCTTGAGTCCAAAAGGCATAGACACATAACAGAAGGCTCCAAAGGGAGTGATAAACGCCGTCTTCTCCTGGTCCTTAACTGCCATTTTAATCTGATGGTATCCGGAATAAGCATCCAAGAAACTTAAGCGCTCGCAACCCGCCGTAGCATCAATGATTTGATCAATACGGGGAAGGGCAAAAGGATCGGCCGGACATGCCTTGTTTAAGTCCGTGTAGTCCACACACATCCTCCAGGTGCCATTCTTCTTGAGCACGAGCACCGGGTTAGCTAACCACTCTGGGTGAAAGACTTCAACAATAAACCCGGCTGCCAAGAGCCGGGCCACCTCTTCACCAATGGCTTTCCGCCTCTCTTCATTAAACCGCCGAAGGAATTGCCTGACCGGCTTAAATTTTGGATCGACATTGAGAGTGTGCTCAGCGAGTTCTCTAGGTACACCTGGCATGTCAGAAGGTTTCCATGCAAAAATGTCCCTATTCTCACGGATGAACTCGATGAGCGCGCTTTCCTATTTTGGATCCAGATTGGCACTGATGCTAAACTGCTAAGATGAATCACCTGGAACAAAATCAACAAGTTTAGTCTCATCAGCCGACTTAAATTTCATTGCTGGCTCATGCTCCGTAGTCGGCTTTTTCAGAGAGGTCATATCTATTGGGTCAACATTGTCCTTGTAAAATTTCAACTCCTCTATTGCACAAACAGATTCTGCATAAGCTGCATCGCCTTCCTCACACTCCAAGGCCACCTTCCGGCTGCCTTCCGGGTCTCAGTTTCCTGAGTCTTCAGGCAGTTCTTAAGCCCCGAGATGTCAGCCTCGAATTTCTTGCAAGCAGCCTGCACAATTTCCGGGTTATAGTATGAACAATTATTATGCGATTTAAAGTCCCAAGCACTTTCCAAGCAAAGACACTTGGCACTTGGGGGCTAATGCATGTCGAAAGTTTCTATCTACAAATTACCGGTTCATGGAAGTAAGCCGGAAATTAAGTCTACAACATATTCTATCATAAGTCGTAGACTTGGGGGCTAGTATGGTAAATATGATTATGCAGTAAGCAGTAGAGTGGTACCTCAGACTTATGCTGTATCTGCTTCACCATGTCAATCTCCAAGTCCCGGCTGCTGTTGATGACCCTGGCCAGACTGCTGATTAAAGCCCCCTTGACCGTTCTATGGATTAGAATTTGAGCCACCACCCAGGCCATGAAAACTGCCAGCGCCTGAGCCGCCGCCCGGGCCATTGTTGCTATTAAAGGCATTGGAATTCTTAAAGGCCTTCATGATTGCACAATCCTTCCATAGATGAGTAGCTGGCTTCTCCCTAGAGCCATGCCTTGGACAAGGCTCATTCAACAGCTGCTCCAGCGTCGGGCCCGACCCGTCGGCTCGGGGAGGTGGCCTCCCCTTGTGTTGCTGGTTATTACCCTGTGAGCTGGCGTTGGCCACAAACTCTAGGCTGCCGTCGGCTTTACGCTTGCCACCTCCTTGGTTCCCCGGGTTATGCTGAGGACCCTTGCCATTGCCGTTCTTCTTTCCCTTCCCTGTCCTTTCATCATCTGAAGCGGTGTCCTTGGTACTATCAGAGTTGGCGTACTTGACGAGAGCTGCCATCAGCGTACCCATATCATTGCAGTCGCGCTTAAGCCGCCCGAGTTTCATCTTCAAGTGCAGGAAACGACAATTCTATTCCAACATTAAGACTGCAGAGCCGGCATCCATCTTATCAGATGAATGTATTATCTCCTTGACCCGGCGAACCCAATGTGTCGTAGACTCACCCTCCTGCTGTTTACAGTTAGTCAAATCCACAATTGACATAGACTGCCTACAGGTATCTTTGAAGTTTTGGATGAACCGGGCTTTCAACTCAGCCCAAAACCCGATGGAATTCGGTGGTAGCCCTTTCAACCAAGTGCGGGCGGTCCCATCTAGCATCATGGTGAAGTACTTGGCCATCGCCGCTTCACTGACCTCCAGCAATTCCATGGCCATCTCGTAACTCTCGATCCAGGCTCCGGGTTGTAAATCATCCGTGTAATTAGGCACCTTCCTAGGCCCCTTGAAGTCCTTGGGTAGACGTTCATTGCGGAGAGCCGGCACTAAACAAGGGACACCTCCAGTCCTCATAGGGATACCCACGTCGACAGAAGTCGTTGGATAAGCCGGGGGTGTTTGGTAAGCCGTCAACTGAGGCACCTGCTCCGCCTCTTGCCGCGCTCTGTCTTGGTCTGTTGCGTGAAAGGCTCCGTTATGAGCCGGGCCATGGCCAGGGGGCGGGTCATGGCGTCGGACATTACTTGAGCCGGTCGCTGAGACCATGTGTCTGCTATAACTCGGGCTCCGGCCTGGACGAGGGGTTGAGTGGATCCTATCCCGGCTGTAAGAATACGCCTCTTGCTGCGCCAGCGCTGTCTGAAGGAGTTCTCTGACCCGCCGGGTTTCAATAGCCGTTGGAGAGTCGCCGTCAATTGGGAGAGCCGCCAGCCGTGCTGCTGCGGCGACCATGTTCTCCAGCGGGTTAGCATAATGACCCGGTGGTATTGGCACATACTGAGGCGGGGCAGGGTTCACCCGGGGAGGGCCCATCACTTGTGGCTGAACAGGGGTCCCAGACCCGGGCACTATGATCCCCGGCTGGTTACTAGACCCTGCACCTGGCGTGTTGAAGAGGTTTCGAGGATCGTAGACCGGAGGGAGTCGAGATTGGGCCTTTTGATGCCTCCTTCTCATGACCTCATTGGACGCGTTCTGATCCATCGTGAGCCGGAAGGACTGCGCCTGAATCAACTGAGTCTGGGCGTCGAGAGCCGCCCTCTCCGCAGCCATCCTGATCCCTTCCGCCGCCAGATCCTCCTTGGCTTTCACTAGATCTAACTTTAACTGCGCCACCTCCGCGTCATGCTGAGCTTGATCCATCGGGTCAACCGTGGCGGTCAACAGGGCCGTCATCTTGTCCGTGAGATCCATCAACACCTGAGCCGGCGAAGGTACCGGGTTTCCTGACCCCGCAGCAGGGTTCTGAACAGGCTGTGCACCGGCCATGAAGATTCCAACCCGGCTCGGCGGCTCAAAAGGGTCCGGAATACTGTCACCATCGGAACAACCCCTAAGCCTGCCATCTTGAATTTGATACAACGAGTTTGACTCATCTGTGGACGACTCGCCGTCAGAGCCGGCGGCCGTCTCATCACCAGATCTAGATCCATAAGAAAGCCCTCCATGGATACATCCCACAAAAGCATGCTTCAAGGCAGGTAAGGCCCGGGCGGGTCGTGCACGCTGAGCCGTCTCGATGAGACCGGCGCAGAGATCCGGCTCAGGGCCCGGCTCACCAATCTTGCCAATGAAGACATGAATTCCGCCGAAGGGGACCCGGTACCCGTACTCAATTGAGCCGGCGTCGGGGCCCCAGTTTGCATCGTCGATGTAGAGCTTGCCGCGATGACTCTTGGTCATCCGGCCCACAGCGTATCCCTTGAGCCCTTCGAAGCTGCCCTTCAAGAACTCAAATCCACCGTGCGCGGGCCCCACGGTGGGCGCCAACTATCGTGGAATTGTCACGGCAGATGTCCTCGAGCTAGGACTTAGTCGTGGAGCCATCGCAGCTAGGAAGCTTGAAGGGGTTAAATGGGACAAGGAACACGAGGGTTATACTGGTTCGGCCCCTTACGGTGAAGGTAAAAGCCTACGTCCAGTTGAGGTGGTATTGATTAGGGTTTCGATGACCAGGGAGCTTAATTGCTATGCCTCGACGAGATCTTTTTCTCCTCCTGAACCGCCGCCGGGTCGTCCCTTTATATAGAGAGGCTGACGCCCAGCGGCTCTCAGAGTCCCGGTCGGTTCATAAGAGCGTCCGGCTCGGACTCTCAACTATTCTTATCTTACACTACAAGTTCTACCATAATGGCGGTTGTAACTACGGGCCTTAAGCCACCTCCGGGTCTTAAGCCCATCTTTGGCCCGCCGTCTTCATGCTTGGCGCCGGGCTTCGTACGATGACCATTATGAGTAACCCGGCCCCTCCTGGCGGGTGACTCTAAGGTTTATATCCTCAACACCTCCCAATGAACAGGATCCCGTTTCGACTGTGGCCGGTCGAACACAAGGCCGTTTCCTCCGTTCTGCGATACGGCAGGCCTCGTTTTCATTGCCTGTTTCGTCCAAGCCTGTTGGCTCCCGATGAACACGACGACGCTTTCCTTTCCGACCCTGCCGGTTGGCTCCCCATGAACACAACGATGACGCAGTTTCTCCATTCCGACCCAGCCACAGCCATGTACACGAGCCCTGGCCGTACGTATGCGCGAGTAGGCGTTCGAGACCCCACCCGTATGTACGTACGTGGTCGTATTTACTTTCTTGCACCCTGGCCGCTATATGTACGTGTACATGCTACGTGCGCGCCTCTACTACGACACGTGCGCGCCTCTACTACGACACGAGCCCTTCCTTGCACGGCCACGATTCATCGCTGCAGCCTGCAGACAGACCGATCGTATGTACGTACACGTTCGTGACCAGAATGACAACGCTACGTACGCTTCGACCGGGTGGGTCCCGACTATCAGGCACTTCCTTGCGTGCGAAGATGTAGCTGGTGGGTCCCAACAGTCAGGGGGAAATGTTTTTTTCACGAAATACGGTGGCCTGTCTGGTGGGTCCATGCTGTCAGGTGGAGGAATAATTATTTTGCGCGTAATAAGGAGGCACTTCCTTGCTGCGGCCGTGTCACGACCGGTTTTCCAATAAAAATATTTATTGAGAAATCGATCCCTTTTATGGACCAGTAGAGAAGAATCCTTCTTACTGGTAGACAAAATCTTGATCACAGAAGAAAATACCAGGAGTACTGAATATAATACAAGGTTGAGCGGAGACTGCTCAACAATTTATTACAAACACGCCAATAACACATAAAGGCGGATAGGGTGGCATACTACTAACTCACGATAAAAGCGGTGGTGGAAATATCGCAGCGAAGTGGGTGATATGACTCCTGAAATCTAACAACTCTTCGAGCGTCGGAGTTAGGCTCGAGGATACTTATTATGGGTGGCGGAAGCGTATATAATACAAGTGACCAATATACAGGATCGCACGGGACTGACTGGGATTCCTCTAGGCGTCGGACTCACTATCAAACTCTTCATCCATGAGATCGCCTTCGTCAACATCTGGCCAAATCAACAAGCCAGGTGAGTACTATGAAAGTACTCGCAAGACAGTTCAGACATAAGATATAACAAATGTAAACATGATGCATGTGAACAGATTAACAAGCGCACTCAGACAATGAGATAATAATGCATGGGAAGCAAAAGAGAAGTCGGGCGGTAGTCCTCCCGAAATCCCAAAGTAATGCTGAGGGCCGATCGAGTGTCTGAATGACTCCTCGAAGGGATACAAAAAGAATAACAACGCCGCAGTCGAGCGTCAAGGCGACACCACATAAAGGGCTTATAATGGGAAAAATAAATAACAGTGCATGCCACAGTCGGACGTCTGAGCGACATCACATAAAGGGCTTATATTGAAAGTAAATGACAAGAATGCCATAGTCGGACGTCTGAGCGATATCACATAAAGGGCTTATATTGAAAGTAAATGACAAGAATGCCACAGTCGGACGTTTGAGCGACATCACATAAAGGGCTTACATGCACAACTTAGTAATTTAGTAGCTCATGAATTTAATACATTTCAAGAGAATATTCAAGTACGAAATAAACAAATGGTTAGTCCATCCACAGGAATAACAATTCAACGGATACACTACTCAAGCTTGTTCACCGGGGATTTACCACGGGGACTGACATATATATGGATATACTAGCCATGGTCCTTGACCATGAACACGATGACTCGGAAGGATTTGACTCTGCAGAGTTTGTACTTTAACCACAGCCAACGGATTTCATTAGCCACAAGGACTAGTTCCGTTCACGGTGTTTTGGAAGAAACACATCTAACCAGTACACACCCATTCAACATTCCGAAGCCAGGAATCACCCTCGGCAACGTTCAAGAAAAACTTTGAGACAGGGAGGCTACAACCTCGCGTAGCATGGGATCAAATTTATATACGCGCGCTCTAAGGGGTCCCCCCTCTCGGTCCCAACGGAAACACCCATGCCCCCTGACCGGATGACTGGCTTTACTCCAGGGCCATGGAACCCTCATCCCGGCCCCTCTATTTGGTGTGTACACGGAAAGAGGTTAACAACTTACTAAACCGTATTCTGGCAGGAAACATGTGGCAGCACGAAAAGGGAAGAACGATAACGTGACTCCGTCCACGTTAACGTCGGAGTTTATCGGATGTCGTAAGGCTGGCTTTCTACAACAATGCCACCTTACTGCCTTTCATGTCACCACATGACTAGGCCATCTCTCATCAGAGATCACGGTAACTTCGGAACACATGGATAGTTGCCTCACATGCAACGAGATGCTCACCGATGCTCTTATGCCATGCACAAACCATTCAAGCATACATGCAAAACACCTATCATATCAAAGGTTCAAACATGCTTGCCTGGTTCGGAGAAGTCGGAGTCTAGCTCGGCGAAGTTCGCGGCTCCGTCACCTCTTCCGGAACCTACGGTATAGCGAAAACGTACACTAACGTGAACATCGACGCGTGCATAAAAATTGTTCCAATTTTTTTCCAAATAAATACTATAAAAAACTAGACAAAAATATAAGACTGTCAGAAAAAGAATCAATCAAAAATCATCTTTTATTAAAAAGTTATAAGGGTTTTAGTCCAGGGACTAATCTGTGATGAAATAGAAAAGATCCAGGGGCTTAACTGAGAAAACAGAAAACGGTTCGGAAAGAAACGCGCCAGCCCAAAGAGAAAGCGTATTCTTCCTGAAGGCGTCAACGGAAAATGGTTCGAGGGGAAAATAGAGAGAGGCTGACAGGGGGGTCCCACATGTCATGTTTAAAACTTCGCCGGCGCCCGAAGGCTGCGGTGGTCGCCGGCGTTGAACCACGGCGAGGCAGGGAGATCGGAGGGTACCAAGAGGTTAAGTGTGTTCTTCCGCGTCGGTGGGTGGTGGACTTGTCCGTCGGGGAGCACCATGTCGACGGCGACACTTTCTCCGGCGGACGGTGGCTTGGGCGATGGTGGAGAACTCCGGTGGGTGCTGCAAACTTCAAATTGAAGCGCGGGTCAGCAGAGTGGATGCACTAGAAGGCTACTGGCAAGAGTTGAGGGGTAGGGGTGCACGCACGGGAGCGAATCGAGCTGGGTCCCGTGGCGGGTCGCGGCGGCCGGAGCTGGGGAAGAAGGCTCCCTCGGGGCTGTTCCAGTGGCTTGGCGTGGTGTTGGAGGTGTGTAGAGGTGGTGTGGGTTCGAGTTCGAGCTCGGGGCCTCTATTTATAGGCGATCCGAGGGGGTGGCCGTGAACGGGAAATCTCCGGCGAGCGATTACGGCGAGGCAGTGGGTTTAGGTGGCCAGGCAGCATCAGGGAGGTTCACTGGTGCCGTTCCCCCGCTAAACTTGGTCAGTCTTGGCGTAATAGCGTCGGTCCTCGACGGGGCGGCCACACGGGCACGGCGGCGGCAGAGAGCGCGCTCCGCGCCCAGCAGTTCACGACGAGGGTGTCAGCGCGCACGAGGGAGTGGATGGCCACGCGGCGGCCTCCGGTGGCTTGGGCGGCGCCGTCCACGCTGCGCCTCTCTCTGGCAGCCGCAAAGCCGCCGCTGCCGTCGCTCACGGGGCGGCGCACCTCCTCCTGCTCGTCACCGACGCCCGCAAGCCTCCAGGAGATCGTGCGGCGCAGGGATAAGGAGGAGGGGACGGGGAGCAAGGCGCCACCGCGGCACTGGCGAGATCGGCGTCGGGTTCTGAAGAAAACGACAGTAGTTCTAAAACTGTTTGACTGAATTTTCTGAACATGATAGCAACGGTGTCCAGTAGGTGTTCGACGAAATGATTTGGCATGAAGAATTTTTTTCTGGAGCTGGGACTTGGTGAGGTGACCTCTCAATGCACCCAGAGGCTGCCTGAATTTTCTCAGATTTTTAGGAGGAGATTTCAAATGAATTTCATCAAATTTGGCAAAAGAGGTCCAAACTTGCAGCAAGAATAATTTGAAATATTTGAACTGGAGACCAGTGGATCTTCATGGATCCTGGTTGAGGGCTCAAAGGACTAGCTAGGGGAATTGGTTTGGAGGCAAAATTCAAAGTAGAAAAGGTAGCTCCTTTGTAAATCTCCAAGAGCTAGAATAGAAGGCAGAAATAATTTTTGATAAGAAATAAATGGAAAAGAAATTATGGGGAGGTTCAACTTGCTGAATTTGAAGTATATCATGATCCAAAGATGGGGGAAGGCTTATGGGAGGGGATTTCCACTCATGTCATGGCATGAGGGATATTTGAAAAGGGGAGAAGACCACTCCAAATGGCATAGGGCTATTGAAAAGATTTTTCAAAAGAAATTTTCCCAGGTGAAAAGCATTTGGTTTTGAGTCCAAATAAGAAGGGAAAACCTCCAAGACCAAAAACCAAGTCTTGGGTGAATCCAAACAAAATACTTGTCATAAAAGAAAATTTTTGAGGGGGGGGAGTTCTTTAGAAGAAAATTTAAATACCCTCCTCAAATCAAAATAAAAGTTTGAAAAAAATCCAGTTAAAAAAAATTGGGTGTCACAACACCTACCCCCTTAGGAAAAATCTCGTCCCCGAGATTTCTGCTGATCCTCAAATAGATATGGATACTCTGCCTGGAGAAAATCTTCACTTTCCCATGTAGCTTCATCCTCGGTGTGGTTGCTCCACTGAACCTGGAAATTTGTTGTTGTTTTCTGACGGGTCCTCCTTTCAGACTCTTCCAAAATCTTTACTGGACGCTCTCTGTAGGTGAGGTCTGGTTGCACATCAATGATCTCATGAGATACATGCTTCTCCGGGTTACTCGCACATTTTCTCAACTGTGAGACGTGGAACACGTCATGGACGTCTGACAGTTCCTTGGGTAGGTCTAGTTTGTAGGCCACTGTGCCTCTTCGTGCCACTATACAGAATGGTCCAATAAATCTCGGGGCTAGCTTCCCCTTAATTTTGAACCGTTGCAGGCCCCTCATAGGAGACACTCGGAGGTATACGTAATCACCGGGTTCAAAGTTGACCTCACGATGTTTTTGATCGTAGTAGCTCTTCTGTCGGCTTTGGGCTGTCTTGTGTCTGTCCCGGATCTGTTTAACTTTCTCCTCGGCCTCCTTGAGCATGTCTGGGCCGAAGATACGACTGTCACCCGTTTCTGACCAATTCAGTGGGGTACGGCACCTCCATCCGTACAATGCTTCAAAGGGTGCCATTTGTAAGCTGGCTTGGTAACTGTTATTGTAAGCAAACTCGGCATGTGGCAAACTTTCTTCCCAACTGGATCCATAGGTAAGTACACAGGCTCTCAGCATATCCTCTAGGATTTGGTTCACGCGTTCCGTTTGTCCATCAGTCTGAGGGTGGTACGCTGTACTGAAAGCTAGTTGCGTGCCCAGAGCTTGTTGCAGGTGATCCCAAAATTTTGAGACAAATTGAGTGCCTCGGTCGGATATTATAGTCTTTGGGACTCCATGCAGACAAACTATACGGGAGAGATAAAGCTTGGCAAGCCTTTGAGTGGAGTAGGTCGTCTTCACGAGAATGAAATGTGCTACCTTGGTTAGCCTATCTGTGATGACCCATATGGCATCATTTCCGCGTTGCGATCGAGGTAGTCCGACGATGAAGTCCATTCCAATTTCATCCCATTTCCACTCAGGTATCCTGTTTGGCTGGAGTAGCCCTGCTGGCTTTTGATGCTCGGCTTTAATGCGCTGACAAGAATCGCAACAAGCAATAAATGCGGCTATATCTCTTTTCATACCGTGCCACCAAAATCTTTCCTGAATGTCTTTGTACATTTTGGTTCCTCCAGGGTGGATCGAGTATGGAGCGGTGTGGCTTTCGGTTAGGATTTGTTGCTTGAGTTCCTCAATGTTAGGTACGCAAAGTCTGTCCCCGTACCATAATATTCCTTCATTGTCTGTGACGAACTCTGCAGCCTTGCCAAGGCTCATCTTTCTCTTTATACCTTCGATGCTGGGATGTCCCTGCTGAGCCTTCTTAATTTGTTCCACTAGGGTGGGTTGTATCTCCAGATTTGATATGGTGCCCTCAAAGACTAACACCATGTTGAGTCTAGCGAACTCCTGCTGAAACTCAGGCCTCAAGTTTTGTGGACTGTCGCTGTCCGAGCTGGGGTTCCGACTAAGAGCATCTGCCACTACATTTGCTTTCCCTGGATGGTAGTGAATGCCGACATCATAGTCCTTGACCAATTCCAACCAGCGTCGCTGCCGTAAATTTAGCTCTGGTTGTGTGAAAATATATTTAAGGCTCTTATGGTCCGTATATATTTCACAACGATTTCCCAACAGAAAGTGCCTCCATTCCTTGAGTGCATGGATGACCGCTGCTAGCTCCAAGTCATGAGTTGGATAATTTTCCTCATGCTTCCGTAGCTGCCTGGAAGCATACGCGACCACTTTGCCATCTTGCATTAGTACGCATCCGAGGCCCTTCCGGGATGCGTCACAATATACTTCAAAACTCTTGTGTATGTCTGGCACGGTCAAAACTGGTGCTGTTGTTAGTTTCTTCTTGAGTTCTTGGAAGCTTTTCTCGCATGCTTCCGTCCATAAAAACGTCTTGTCTTTCTTGAGCAACTGTGTCATTGGTTTTTCTACAGTGGAGAATCCTTCAATAAATCTTCTGTAATATCCGGCCATTCCAAGGAAACTCCGCACATCTGTCACGTTGGCTAGTGGTTTCCAGTCAAGTATGGCTTTGACCTTTTCTGGGTCTACGGCCACGCCCTCTTGGGTTAATATATGGCCTAGGAAACCAACTTGCCTTAGCCAAAATTCACACTTGCTAAATTTGGCGTACAATTGATGTTTCCTTAATTCTCCCAAAACAATTCTGAGATGCTCAGCATGCTCTTCTGGTGTCCTTGAGTATACCAAAATATCATCGATGAATACCACAACAAATTTGTCCATAAATTTCATAAACACCTTGTTCATGAGGTGGACAAAATATGCGGGGGCGTTCGTCAGTCCAAAAGGCATTACTGTGAACTCATATAATCCGTATCTGGAGGTGAATGCTGTCTTAGGGATATCTTCTGTCCGTACTTTCAATTGATGATATCCCGATCTCAAATCAATTTTTGAGAACACCTTGGCTTGTGCGAGCTGGTCAAACAAGTCATTTATCCGTGGCATCGGATATTTGTTTTTGATGGTGACCATATTGAGAGCTCGATAGTCTATACACAGTCTCAATGTCCCATCCTTTTTCTTGGCGAATAATACTGGCGAACCCCAAGGTGAGGAGCTGGCTCTAATAAATCCTTTGTCCAGTAATTCCTTTATCTGCTTCTTTAATTCTACCAATTCTGAGGGTGCCATTCTATAAGGTTTCTTATAGATGGGAGTGGTGCCAGGTGCTAGTTCAATGCTGAACTCTATCTCTCGGTCTGGTGGCATGCCTGGTAGTTCTTCAGGAAATACGTCGGGAAATTCGCACACCACGGGGACTTTTCTCAGTTCTAAAATGTCCACTTTGTTCAATTTTGGTTGCCGCGGCCGTGGTCTCTCTTG
This sequence comes from Triticum aestivum, assembly GCF_018294505.1. Taxonomy (NCBI): domain Eukaryota; kingdom Viridiplantae; phylum Streptophyta; class Magnoliopsida; order Poales; family Poaceae; genus Triticum; species Triticum aestivum. Next base: position 173,286,471 of record NC_057811.1, read on the forward strand.
AGCGGTAACTTTTATTGTCCTACCGTGATGGTGGGTGAGAATCACGGTCCGATTGAAACAGTCAATAAATCCTTTGTTGGTGGTCAACCAGTCCATCCCTAAGATGACATCCAATCCTTTATTTTCCAACATGATGAGATTAGCTTGAAACTTTAGTCCTTCGAACTCAATGATCACTCCTTGGCAGTAACTCTGAGCGATCTGCTTATTTCCGGGGGACTTGATGATCATAGATTTTTCCAAGGGAAGTATCGGAAAACCATGTTGTAAAACAAAACTCTTCGAAATGAACGAATGGGAAGCTCCAGAATCAAAGAAAACCGTGGCAGGTACTGTGTTGATAGGGAACGTACCGAGCACGATGTCTGGGGCATTCTGCGCTTCTTCCCTGGTCACATGGTTCAGGTGACCCTTCCTGTGATTGTTGTTGGGGTTGAAATTGTTGCGCTTGGGGGCTGGATTATTCCCACCATTGTTCGGCTTGGGGGCCGGGTTCCTTGGTTTTGGGCACTGTTTGGCATAGTGCCCTTCTTCACCACAAGCATAGCAAGTGACTCCTGGACGGTACGTGAAGTCCTTGTCCCTGGAATGAAACTGTCTGGTTGGCCTTAGATCGATAGTCGTGGATTTTCTTGCTTCATTCCTCGGAACCTCAGTCTTGCTTCGATTGTTGCGAGCAAGAGTCGTCTTGTCCCTCTTTCGCTTACGAATATCTTCCAGACTGCGGCGCTCATTCTCCAAGGTAATGGCCTTGTCAACCAAAGTTTTAAAATCCGGGAAAGTGTGTACGACTAGTTGGCATCTTAATGCTGGTGCCAGGCCGTCCAAAAACTTTTCCATCCTTTTGTTCTCAGTCATATGCTCATCGTAGGCATAACGAGATAGCTGGGTAAACTGACCATTGTATTCTGTCACGGACATGCCTCTCTACTTAAGGTCATCAAATTCTCTTTTCTTGATTTTTATGATGCTCCTGGGGATGTGTGCCCCACGAAAGCCTTCCTTAAACTCTTCCCAGGTGATGTTGTGTTCACTGGGATGCATGTGTAGGAAGTTTTCCCACCATGCTGAAGCTGCTCCAGTAAGGTAGTGGGGTGCATAAAGCACCTTCTCATGATCTGAACACTGTGCAATAATCAGCTTTCTTTCGATGTCACGAAGCCAATCATTGGCTTCAAGCGGCCTATCAGTGTGAGCAAACGTTGTAGGGCGAGTCTTCTGCAGTTCAGACAACTTGGAGTGTGGTTGGTATGGCTCACGGTGGTTCCCCATATTGATGACGTGATTCATCATCTCTTGGTGATGCTGTTGGCTTTGCTCGAAGAGGCGGCATACTTGAGATAAGGCTGCTTCGCTGTCCTGTTGACTAGACTGTCCCTGAGTGAAGTTGTTGCTGGTCTGTGTTCCATAAGCTTCTTCTGGTTGATTGGGCATGGAACGAGTCCACGGACGAGACATTTTCCACTCTGGGGTATTATTTTGCAAAACTCATGAGAAGAATTGTGTGGAACAAGGAAAATCTTGCAAAGGCAAAAAAATCAAAAGACCTCAAGATTTTTCAAGAAAACATAAATGATTTTGCACGGAGAAGGATTGCCTAGCACATATCTTACACGCGATACGCAACCATACGATACATCACTCAGGATGTGCGTACACACTCCTGACATGTTATTTAGACTAGCACACTCCTCCGGGATGCAGCGCACACAACTGCTACAAACTTAAGTACATAGAACATAACATACATGCAGGCGCAACGCGCGGCTACTAAGCGCACTCAGTCGGACATGGTGACAATGTCCTTCCCCTTGCCGAGGGTAAGACCCAGCGGTGCAGGAGACTCAACCTCCACCTCCTCCCTAGTAGGCTCCAAGCACGTAGCACTGCGCTGAGGTGATGGCGCAGGAGCGACAGGCGGCAGTGCGGGTGCGGCAGGCAGTGCAGCTCTGACTGGAGTAGGAGCGATGACTCGGTCGAACTCCTCAGTGGTAGGCAGACAGCGAGCAGTGGCCAAAATGGCCGGTGCATAAGATGCTGAGGACGAGACGAAAGTCAGTGGCAGTGCCATGTGGAGAAGCTCCTTCCTGCTGGCAGGACCGCCCCGAACTAAGTCCATGCGGGCAGCCACAAGATCGTCCACGAGGTTGTCGAAAGATTCCTCCAGAGCTTTGAGATACTCCACAACCATCTCGATGGCTTCATCTCGCTCTCCCCTATGGCAGGCGAATGCATAGTGACAAGTATATGGCACATGGCATGGGAGGTAGCGGTAGCGACGAGTCTTCATCATAGGAAGAATGTCCCGAAGGCGAGCTATCGCCTCACGGGCAGCCATCTGCATGGCATGCCTCTCCGTAGGCATGGCCCTTCCCACAAAACGGAAGTGGCGAGACGCAGAACGTCCTCCCTTGAATTGCACCACAACTTGGTGCATAGACACGTCGTCGCTGAGCTTGTGCTGATAAAGCGTGAACTCCGGACGAGTCGCTGGCCCGATCGCGAGCTTGGTGATGGAGACGAGGAGTTTGACAAACCCCTCAGGCACGTTAGTGAACACCCGAGTCTCGCAGCCGTTGCCAGCCATCTACAAAAGTAGGCAAAAATTCTGAGTAGTCAAATCATAAATTTATGATGACCAACAGAAAATAGCTACATTTGCTAAAATGCTGAAAAAGCACTAAAGACGCTAATAAACGATTAGCGATCGCACCTAGTGGCTTCCTACAGTCAGCCTGGCTCTGATACCAAGCTTGTCACGACCGGTTTTCCAATAAAAATATTTATTGAGAAATCGATCCCTTTTACGTACCAGTAGAGAAGAATCCTTCTTACTGGTAGACAAAATCTTGATCACAGAAGAAAATACCAGGAGTACTGAATATAATACAAGGTTGAGCAGAGACTGCTCAACAATTTATTACAAACACGCCAATAACACATAAAGGCGGATAGGGTGGCATACTACTAACTCACGATAAAAGCGGTGGTGGAAATATCGCAGCGAAGTGGGTGATATGACTCCTGAAATCTAACAACTCTTCGAGCGTCGGAGTTAGGCTCGAGGATACTTATTATGGGTGGCGGAAGCGTATATAATACAAGTGACCAATATACAGGATCGCACGGGACTGACTGGGATTCCTCTAGGCGTCGGACTCACTATCAAACTCTTCATCCATGAGATCGCCTTCGTCAACATCTGGCCAAATCAACAAGCCAGGTGAGTACTATGAAAGTACTCGCAAGACAGTTCGGACATAAGATATAACAAATGTAAACATGATGCATGTGAACAGATTAACAAGCGCACTTAGACAATGAGATAATAATGCATGGGAAGCAAAAGAGAAGTCGGGCGGTAGTCCTCCCGAAATCCCAAAGTAATGCTGAGGGCCGATCGAGTGTCTGAATGACTCCTCGAAGGGATACAAAAAGAATAACAATGCCGCAGTCGGGCGTCAAGGCGACACCACATAAAGGGCTTATAATGGGAAAATTAAATAACAGTGCATGCCACAGTCGGACGTCTGAGCGACATCACATAAAGGGCTTATATTGAAAGTAAATGACAAGAATGCCACAGTCGGACGTCTGAGCGACATCACATAAAGGGCTTATATTGAAAGTAAATGACAAGAATGCCACAGTCGGACGTCTGAGCGACATCACATAAAGGGCTTACATGCACAACTTAGTAATTTAGTAGCTCATGAATTTAATACATTTCAAGAGAATATTCAAGTACGAAATAAACAAAGGGTTAGTCCATCCACAGGAATAACAATTCAACGGATACACTACTCAAGCTTGTTCACCGGGGATTTACCACGGGGACTGACATAGATATGGATATACTGGCCATGGTCCTTGACCATGAACACGATGACTCGGAAGGATTTGACTCTGCAGAGTTTGTACTTTAACCACAGCCAACGGATTTCAGTAGTCACAAGGACTAGTTCCGTTTACGGTGTTTTGGAAGAAACACATCTAACCAGTACACACCCATTCAACATTCCGAAGCCAGGAATCACCCTCGGCAACGTTCAAGAAAAACTTTGAGACGGGGAGGCTACAACCTCGCGTAGCATGGGATCAAATTTATATACACGCGCTCTAAGGGGTGCCCCCCTCTCGGTCCCAACCGGAAACACCCATGCCCCCTGACCGGATGACTGGCTTTAATCTAGGGCCATGGAACCCTCATCCCGGCCCCTCTATCTGGTGTGTACACGGAAAGAGGTTAACAACTTACTAAACCGTATTCTGGCAGGAAACATGTGGCAGCACGGAAAGGGAAGAACGATAACGTGACTCTGTCCACGTTAACGTCGGAGTTTATCGGATGTCGTAAGGCTGGCTTGCTACAACAATGCCACCTTACTGCCTTTCATGTCACCACATGACTAGGCCATCTCTCATCAGAGATCACGGTAACTTCGGAACACACGGATAGTTGCCTCACATGCAACGAGATGCTCACCGATGCTCTTATGCCATGCACAAACCATTCAAGCATACATGCAAAACACCTATCATATCAAAGTTTCAAACATGCTTGCCTGGTTCGGAGAAGTTGGAGTCTAGCTCGGCGAAGTTCGCGGCTCCGTCACCTCTTCCGGAACCTACGGTATAGCGAAAACGTACACTAACGTGAACATCGACGCGTGCATAAAAATTGTTCCAAAAATTTTACAAATAAATACTATAAAAAACTAGACAAAAATATAAGACTGTCAGAAAAAGAATCAATCAAAAATCATCTTTTATTAAAAAGTTATAAGGGTTTTAGTCCAGGGACTAATCTGTGATGAAACAGAAAAGATCCAGGGGCTTAACTGAGAAAACAGAAAACGGTTCGGAAAGAAACGCGCCAGCCCAAAGAGAAAGCGTATTCTGCCCGAAGGTGTCAACAGAAAACGGTTCGAGGGGAAAATAGAGAGAGGCTGACAGGGGGGTCCCACATGTCATGTTTAAAACTTCGCCGGCGCCCGAAGGCTGCGGTGGTCGCCGGCGTTGAACCACGGCGAGGCAGGGAGATCGGAGGGTACCAAGAGGTTTAGTGTGTTCTTCCGCGTCGGTGGGTGGTGGACTTGTCCGTCGGGGAGCACCACGTCGACGGCGACACTTTCTCCGGCGGACGGTGGCTCGGGCGATGGTGGAGAACTCCAGTGGGTGCTGCAAACTTCAAATTGAAGCGCGGGTCAGCAGAGTGGATGCACTAGAAGGCTACTGGCAAGAGTTGAGGGGTAGGGGTTCACGCACGGGAGCGAATCGAGCTGGGTCCCGTGGCGGGTCGCGGCGGCCGGAACTGGGGAAGAAGGCTCCCTCGGGGCTCTTCCAGTGGCTTGGCGTGGTGTTGGAGGTGTGTAGAGGTGGTGTGGGTTCGAGTTCGAGCTCGGGGCCTCTATTTATAGGCGATCCGAGGGGGTGGCCGTGAACGGGAAATCTCCGGCGAGCGATTACGGCGAGGCAGTGATTGGGCAGTGGGTTTAGGTGGCCAGGCAGCATCAGGGAGGTTCACTGGTGCCGTTCCCCCGCTAAACTTGGTCAGTCTTGGCGTAATAGCGTCGGTCCTCGACGGGGCGGCCGTACGGGCACGGCGGCGGCAGAGAGCGCGCTCCGCGCCTAGTAGTTCACGACGAGGGTGTCAGCGCGCACGGGGGAGTGGATGGCCACGCGGCGGCCTCCGGTGGCTTGGGCGGCGCTGGGCGGTGCCGTCCACGCTGTGCCTCTCTCTGGCAGTCGCAAAGCCGCCACTGCCGTCGCTCACGGGGCGGCGCACCTCCTCCTGCTCGTCGCTGACGCCCGCAAGCCTCCAGGAGATCGTGCGGCGCAGGGATAAGGAGGAGGGGACAGGGAGCAAGGCGCCACTGCGGCACTGGCGAGATTGACGTCGGGTTCTGAAGAAAACGACAGTAGTTCTGAAACTGTTTGACTGAATTTTCTGAACATGATAGCAACAGTGTCCAGTAGGTGTTCGACGAAATGATTTGGGATGAAGAAAAAAATTTCTGGAGCTGGGACTTGGTGAGGTGACCTCTCAATGCACCCAGAGGCTGCCTGTATTTTCTCAGATTTTTAGGAGGAGATTTCAATTGAATTTCATCAAATTTGGCAAAAGAGGTCCAAACTTGCAGCAATAATAATTTGAAATATTTGAACTGGAGACCAGTGGATCTTCATGGATCCTGGTTGAGGGCTCAAAGGACTAGCTAGGGGAATTGGTTTGGAGGCAAAATTCAAAGTAGAAAAGGTAGCTCCTTTGTAAATCTCCAAGAGCTAGAATAGAAGGCAGAAATAATTTTTGATAAGAAATAAATGGAAAAGAAATTATGGGGAGGTTCAACTTGCTGGATTTGAAGTATATCATGATCCAAAGATGGGGGAAGGCTTATGGGAGGGGATTTCCACTCATGTCATGGCGTGAGGGATATTTGAAAAGGGGAGAAGACAACTCCAAATGCCATAGGGCTATTGAAAAGATTTTTCAAAAGAAATTTTCCCAAGTGAAAAGCATTTGGTTTTGAGTCCAAATAAGAAGGGAAAACCTCCAAGACCAAAAACCAAGTCTTGGGTGAATCAAAACAAAATACTTGTCATAAAAGAAAATTTTTGAGGGGGGGGGAGTTCTTTAGAAGAAAATTTAAATACCCTCCTCAAATCAAAATAAAAGTTTGAAAAAAAATCCAATTAAAAAAAATTTGGGTGTCACAGGCCGTGGACCCAGTTGTCAGCCTCTCAACGTATAGTACTCTTCCGATGGAAGTCGTTCGTTGACCACATTGACCACGCCGCACCGAGAGCACCAAGGCGGTGGACGACGGCGAGGCCTAGGAAGGGAATGACGCGGACCTGGCCGGGGAAGACGCGGCAGTGGATGCCCACACAGAGGGGAGTACGAGGGTTCACTGGTTCGGCTGCGGTGTGAGGCAGCCGTCGCTGCAGGGCCCGGCCAGCTGTGTGAGTAGTAGGGGGCGATGAGGCCTCCGCGACAGCACAACCGGCCACAGGAGACAAGAGCACGCGGTGGTTTGGACGGCTGGACCAAGAAAATCAGAGGTTGAAGAAGCAGGATGACCATTGGATGTTCACAATCCAACGGTCACTGGTGATAGAATCATTTGTCGACTAAGTTGACAAAGCCCTCCATCCGCATCAACTTAGTAGGCCCACAAGTCAGCCTCCCACTATAGTGGGTCCCAGCTAGCAGGGGGAGTATTCATTTTTTGTGCGTAATAAGGAGGCACTTCCTTGCGTGCGAAGATATAGCTCGTGGGTCCGAGCTGTCAGCGGGAGTATTCATTCTTTTTGGCGTAATAAGGAGGTACTTGCTTGCGTGCGGCCATGGACCATGTGGGTCCCAATTGTCAGCCTCTCCATGTACGTCCCTCTTCTGATGTTGTCGTTTGTTGACAACATTGACCACGCCGTGCCGAGAACACCAGCGTGATGGACGACGGCGAGACCCAGGAAGGGAATGACCTGGAGGCGGCGAAGCCACAATAGTGGAGGGATGTGGGTGAGTAGAGGGATGGCCTGACCAGCGGTGGGAGTAGTAGGGGGTGGTGAGGCCTGCGCGGCAGCACAGCCGGCCATGGGAGGCGGGAGCAGGCGGTCCCGCCGGCGCTGGATTTGGCGGCTGGAGCAAGAAGATCAGAGATTGAAGAAACACGATGGCCGTTGGATTGACATCCAATTGTTACGTCTGCTAGAATCCTTTGTTGTCGTATACAATAAGTAAAAAAAATCTTGCATACACGTCAACTTAATAGGCCCACAAGTCAGACCATTCCCTAATTTTTTAATAATTTATATTTAGCTCATTGCAACTTCTTATGCAATTTATTGCAGTCCATTTTTTTGTTGGCCAGGGCCAGGGTTAAAAATGTAAACAAAATTTCGCATATTTCTGTGGGTTCCAAACTATTTTTAATACCGAAATGTCGAGCTAGATTTAAAGTAATTTGAATATATATTTGAATTAGGTTAAAGCCCAGTGAAATTGGAATCTGAAAATGTGAAAAAAATTCAGAAATTATAAAGTAATTGCCAATTTGTCATCTGTTTTTTATATTTACAACCCATTTCATATTACTTTCAAGATTTGCAGGCGTCTTGAAAGAGTTGCAGCCCATTAGGGCGTAGAAAAATAAGTAGGCCTGGATTGGGTATTCTTCAGAAAAAATAAACTGGGCTCATTTTCACAAACAAAAAATAGCTGGGCTGGTCATGTGGTGAACATAAAATATAAGCCTGGGCTAGATGGGCCACAGCCTAGTTGAAACCTGCTCCGTCTCAACAATAACAAAAAAATACTGCTCGAGTAGCTACGGCCCAGGTGTCAGCCGATCTTGTGATGTTCTCTTATCTATTGACTATATACGCTGACAATGTCGTGGGTCCCAGATGTCAGGAAATCACTAGCAGGAAGCATTTTCTTTTTCCATACGCTGACAATGGAGTATATATATATAACAAAAAATGAGGAACTTCCTTGCGTCCGGCCATGGACATGGTGGGCCCCTACTGTCATCCTCTCCACGTACAATCCTCTGCCGATTCCTCTTGTTTGTTGACCATGTTGACAATGCGATAGGGAGCGCCATGGCGAGCACACCAAAGCACGCGGAGGACGGCAGCGAGGCCTCAGAGGTCGGTGTTAATGATTTAGGAGACGGTGGGGTGGCGATGCGTGCGCTGAGGCGCAACCAGCGGTGGGAGGCGGAAGCAGGCGGCCCCGCCGATGCTAGTTTGGTTTTGGCGGCTGGAGGAAGACAGAACTAAAGAAACACGACAGACTATAAAAGCAGCAGGAGTACTTAACAACCTTAACTGAAACCAGCAAGGGCACTTAACAACCATAGCTGAAAGCAGTATGAGTACTTATATAGGTTCAACCGTACAAATCACGCCTCGAACAGTGCTACTTTGCCTACAGTTAAGCAAAGGGTGAGGCCGCCAAGCCCCAGGACAAGGCCTAGGCGCCACCCAGTGCATCCACAACCTTCTAAAACCGGCTTCATCTCGCAATGTGGTCAATAAATAGGATATTCGCTTTAGAGCCATGGAAAAGCAGGAACATAATCTTCTGTCCTATTCTCCAAGATGGACGGGCCTTCATTATTTGAGACCACCCATGAATAAGTATCTTTTCACCTCCAAGGGGAATGGAGTAGGTCGACATAAACATCATGTCGTGATCAAGCGCAAGTCTGACCCGACCATGGTCAGGCATCTGTATAGGAACAATAGACCCGGGTAGTTCCTGTTTCAAGAACATCACAGCTGTAAAACTGTGCATAAGCAAGAGTTTATGAACAACATATATAACAGAAAACAGCTCGTACCATAAGTTTCTCTACACAGTTGGACCTTTTCAACGAGTGCAGCAGTGGCACACATGTCCCACATGGCCTTCCACCATTGAAACGCCCCACAAGGACCTCAAGGCGATCAATAAAGTGTAGGAACTTGTGGATGTCGTCCAAGTCAGCTTCAGTGCCATGAGTAACAGCCGAGTTCTTATAGAATAACAAACGAGTAGCCTGCTTAACTCTGAAAAAACCTACACATGCTACCAATTATAAAAAAATATTAGTTAGAAGTAGCATCTTCGTGAGAGATTCGTTGCTACTTCTAAAGTTAAATTATGATTAGTTAGACATAATAGGTGGATTAAGAAGTAATCGAGGCTAGAAGCAAGAACCAGATACAAAACTAACATGGATGAACAATTGGAACGACGTCGGGGTGGAAGATCGCAGTGAAGATGAGACCAGGTTCTGCTATTTCCATCAACATTCGTGCGCCAACTTTCAGTCCGTAACACTTGAGAAAGTTTATCCAAGTTCGGCCATAAAAAAAGCAGCGATCTTCTTGGTTCATGAACCCAACTCAAAAGTTATATCCATGGCTTGTCTTCACTGTGACCATTAAACTGGTGTATTTACTTATGGAAAGGCCGAGCATCTTGAGTACATGTGTTCTGGCAGAGCAAGGAATGCACTGCAGGAAAAATAATGTGAGAACACAATGTATTCCCTATATCCAAATCTAGAAATAATTTCCTCCTTCACGTCAGTGTTGACCATGGTACTAGTACCTTTTATCCAAATATAGCAATCCAAATTTCCAAATTAGTCGACAGCATGTTCAAAAAACCCCACCCTCCCGGATAGAAAAGAGGATTCTAGGAACATACTGTGCGCGTTTTAAAATCCTGTGTTAGGATGAGAAGGAACAAGTGTGGCGTCCCGCCGAGGGCGCAGAAACCTGTAGGGTCCTCGCACTTTGGGCACTGCAAATGAAACACACTAGATTCAGTAGGAAGAAAAATGCATCAACGGCGGCGGCTGCCATCCTAGGAGTACCCGCGACCAAGGGACTTGGATTTATCGGGGATGGATGAAGAATTCGTACCAGGTTCTCCATGAGAAAACCCTATGCAATCGCCGAGCGGGGGTTTTCTCTGAACAAGCAGACGAGGGAGAAGGGGATTCAGGCCCAGTGAAATATTGCCGCTTCGTCCGTCCAGCTTACTGCTAAAGCTGGAAAGGTGGGGGTTTTTGTGATTTGATGGCTCATTGGGCATTACTGCGGCGCTACGACCGGGGTGTGTCTACCGTGCAGTTGTGCACTCTAATTTGGTGCATATGGCACGTGGACCCCTTTGCCGGATGCCCCACATATTAGTGAAAGGAAGTAGAAAGACAGGAGTAACTAGTTACACATAAATATATTTTTGACAGAGAGATACTCCCTCTGTAAAGAAATACAAAGATCTTTTATACCACAACTTTATACATAAGAAAAATCAAGGGGAATATATATAACATATATATTTATAAAAAACAGAGTTTTTTTAACACGATATAGACGAGTTGGTGATGATGGTGTGCCTGCCATCCTGCAATATAGGCCGTCCGATTTATATCTGACGGATAGGAAGGAAACTATGGCAATTTTGCAAAAAGGTACCCACACACCTCTCCACATTTGCAAATAAGACCTTCCCTCGTTCATCCTTTTCTCTCACAACATAAAATACTCATACAAATGCATCTTGATGTTACGTGCAACGCACGGGCATTATGGGGGTTCATCTGAGAAATACTGAGACAGGCTCACGGTTCTGGACTTTGGGCCATAGGCCGGTGGGCCTGCATATTTGGGGGCCCATGTGTTCTACCTCAACGCTTTTCATATTGCAAGCGGTCGGTACGGCGCTGGTTTTAGATGCTGTCACAAGGCGAATACACAAAATTGAATAAAGCACGGCAGCTGTTGGAATGAAATCAAACGACAGTTCCTAACAAGCAATCAGAGTTGCAATTCTATCAACGATACTGTTGTACTACTTATACACACAAGACACTTGTTTCACCATGCCAGAGTATTACATCAAAATCTCTCGAAGGATAGATCAGTTCGGCAGTTGCGTGCTGCTACTGAAGAATTTCAAAGTTGATTTGGACCATCTCTCCTTGCCGAGAAAGTTCGATTTTGACATCATCTCCTACCGCAAGATATTATTTAGATTTGAACCTTGACCTTCCTTTAGCATCAATCATCATGCGACCATCCTTTGTACTTACAGTATATTGAGCAGGTTCATTCACACCAAGGCTGCGCATGGTAAGAGAAACTTGGCCACGGTCGCCCGGATTGTTGAACGACTCCCTCGTTGCTTTAGGAATTCTCTGTTTGCAAACAAGAAGATGATACGTCTTCGTCGTATCTATAATTTTTTATTGTTCCATGCCAATATTCTACAACTTTCATATACTTTTGGCAACTTTTTATACTATTTTTGGGACTAACATATTGATCCAGTGCCCAGTGCCAGTTCCTGTTTGTTGCATGTCTTTTGTTTCGAAGAAAATCCATATCAAACGGAGTCCAAACGGGATAAAAACTGACGGAGATTTTTTTTGAAATATATGCGAATTATGGGAAGTGGAATCAACGCGAGACGATGCCTGAGGGGACCATGAGGCAGGGGCGCGCCCTAGGGGGGCATGCGCACCCCTGACCCTCATGGACACCCCGTGAGGCGGTTGTTGCCCTTCTTTCACCGCAAGAAAGCTAATATCTGGATAAAAATCGTGTTCAAATTTCAATCCAATCGGAGTTACGGATCTCCGGGAATATAAGAAACGGTGAAAGGCCAGATCAGGGAACACAGAAACAGAAAGAGACAGAGAGACAGATCCAATCTCGGAGGGGCTCTCGCCCCTCCCACGCCATGGAGACCATGGACCAGAGGGGAAACCCTTCTCCCATCTAGGGAGAAGGTCAAGGAAGAAGAAGAAGGAGGGGGGCTCTCTCCCCCTCGCTTCCGGTGGCACCGGAGTGCCGCCGGGGCAAACATCGTCACCGCAATCTACACCAACAACTTCACCGCCGCCATCACTAACTCTTTCCCCCTCTATGCAGCGGTGTAACCCCTCTTTTACCCGCTGTAATCTCTACTTAAACATGGTGCTCAACGCTATATATTATTTCGCAATGATGTATGGCTATCCTATGATGTTTGAGTAGATCCGTTTCATCCTATGGGTTAATTGATGATCGTGATTGGTTTGAGTTGCATGTTTTATTATTGGTGCTGTCCTATGGTGCTCTCCGTGTCGCGCAAGCATGAGGGATCCCTGCTGTAGGTTTTGCAATATGTTCGTGGTTTTCTTATTGTCTGCGTTGCGTGAGTGACTGAAACACAAACACGGATAAGTGGGTCATGGTGTACGGGAATAAAGAGGACTTGATACTTTAATGCTATGGTTGGATTTTACCTTAATGATCTTTAGTAGTTGTTGATGCTTGCTAGAGTTCCAATCATAAGTGCATATGATCCAAGAAGAGAAAGTATGTTATCTTATGCCTCTCCCTCAAATAAAATTGCAATAATGATTACCGGTCTAGTTATCGATTGCCTAGGGACAAATAACTTTCTCGTGACAAAAAGCTCTCGACTAAAACTAATTTAGTTGTGTCTTTCTCTAAACAGCCCCTAATTTTTATTTACGTGCTCTTTATATTTTTGGAAACCTATCCAAAACACCTACAAAGTACTTCTAGTTTCATACTTGTTCTAGGTAAAGCGAACATTAAGTGTGCGTAGAGTTGTATCGGTGGTCGATAGAACTTGAGGGAATATTTGTTCTACCTTTAGCTCCTCGTTGGGTTCGACACTCTTACTTATCGAAAGAGGCTACAGTTGATCCCCTATACTTGTGGGTTATCAAGACCTTTTTCTGGCGCCGTTGCCGGAGAGAAATAGCGTGGGGTGAATATTCTCGTGTGTGCTTGTTTGCTTTATCACTAAGTAGTTTTTATTTTCTGTTCTAAGTTGTTCTCTATCTTTAGTTATGGATATGGAACACGAAATACCAAAAAAAATTAGGTTTACTTGCTACTCATGGAGATGGGGAACCTCCTAAAACCCTCAATGCTCATTATGTGAAAGATATTATGTACTACTTTGATAATCCTGAGAAAACCCCATTCAATTATGTTATGGGAGACACGTTGGATCAACGTGAATACTTTAGGGATTATCGCTTGACTCAAAAAGGGAAAGTATTATGCGATCAAATTCATATGTTGCATTGGTATGCTCGGCAACTATGCTTGAGATATGATTATACTTGTTGCTCTGGGATGAAGGCTCCACACCTTCCCTTTTCATGCAAATTTAATGATGATAAAACCTTGGCTTCTTATGCTAATGGTATATATGATTACTATGACGTGGAACAAATAGAAGAATTTGTTGCTTTTATGGGTGCTTATGAAATTGAATCTTTGTTTAAAGAGTGTGAAAATCTTGATGATGCTGTTTACAGACCTGAAAATTTAGCTATACTTAAATATTGCTATGAGAATTATGAATACAATGCCGATATTGATGCTTTTATTGAGAAAGTCTCCGCTGTCCAAGACGAGACTAATATTTTGCAGGAATCTATGAAAGAAGAAATTGATGAAACTGTGAGCTCATTGGATGAAAAAGATGAGGAGGAGAGCGAAGAACAAAAGAAGGAAGAGAAGATTAGCTACCCGTGCCCACCTTCTAATGAGAGTAACTCTTCAACTCGTACATTGTTTAAATTCCCTTCGAATCTACCGAAGGATGAATGCTATGATGATTGTTATGATCCCGTTGATTCTTTTGATATATCCCTTTTGGACGAACTTGATGCTTGCTATTCTTGTGGCCAAGATGCCAATATGAATTATGCTTATGGAGATGAACTTGCTATAGTTCCTTATGTTAAACATGAAATTGTTGCTATTGCACCCACGCATGATAGTCCTATTATCTTTTTGAATTCTCCCGACTACACTATATCGGAGAAGTTTGCCCTTATTAAGGATTATATTGATGGGTTGCGTTTTACTACTACACATGGTGATTTTGATAGATATAATATGCATGTGCTTGCTGCTCCTACTTGCAATTATTATGAGAGAGGAACTACATCTCCGCCTCTCCATGTTTCCAATAAGATAAAATTGCAAGAAACTGTTTATACTATGCATTAGCCGTTACTATGTGTGCATGAATTATTCTTTTATGACATGCCGATGCATAGGAAGAGAGTTAGACTTCGTTGTTGCATGATATATTTCACTTTGTGCTCACTACTAAATCACAAATCATTGCTAATTAAAATTGGCTTTGATATACCTTGGGATCCGGGTGGATTCGTTACCTGAGCACTTTATGCCTAGCTTAATGGCTTTAAAGAAAGAGCTGCCAGGGAGACAACCCGGAAGTTTTAGAGAGTCATTTATTTCTGTTGAGTGCTTTTATATAGTTTGAAAATAAAAATAATGTGCCAAGATTTTCCTTTAGGATGTTTACATTGCTTGTTGGTTTTGTGGTGTAAAACAGAAACTTTGGCTGTAGTGCGCGATTTTACATTTTTTACTGGAACGTCAAATGGATCTGAAACTTTTTGCACTGTCTTTCTATACAAATTTTTTATTTTTCCTAATTTTGGCAGAATGTTTGGAGTACCAGAGGTATGATCAATGTTCAGATTACTACAGACTGTCCTGTTTAAGACAGATTCTGTTTTTGATGCATAGTTTGCTTGTTTTGATGAAACTATCGATTTCTATCAGTGGATTAAGCCATGGAAAAGTTATATTACAGTAGCTACAATGCAAAAACAAAATATGAATTGGTTTGCAACAGTACTGAGAGTAGTGATTCGCTTTATTATACTAACGGATCTTACCGAACTTTCTATTGAGTTTTGTGTGGATGAAGTGTTCGAAGATTGAGGATGTCTCGATGTGAGGAGAAGTAGGAGAGGCAAGAGCTCAAGCTTGGGGATGCCCAAGGAACCACAAGTAAATATTCAAGGAGACTCAAGCGTATAAGCTTGGGGATGCCCCGGAAGGCATCCCATCTTTCTTCAACATGTATCGGTATGTTTTCGGTTTCGTTTCGTTCATGTGATATGTGCAAATCTTGGAGCGTCTTTTGCATTTAGTTTTCACTTTTATTTTATGCACCATGCTGGTATGAGATAGTCCATGGTTGATTTATAGAATTCTCTTTGCACTTCACTTATATCTTTTGAGTATGGCTTTATAGAATGCTTCATGTGCTTCACTTATATCATTTAAAGTTTGGATTGCCTGTTTCTCTACACATAGAAAACCGCCATTTATAGAAAGCTCTTTTGCTTCACTTATATTTGTTAGAGCTTGGGCATATCTTTTGTAGAAAGAATTAAACTCTCTTGCTTCACTTATATCTATTTAGAGAGATGACAGGAATTGGTCATTCACATGGTTAGTCATAAAATCCTACATAAAACTTGTAGATCACTGAATATGATATGTTTGATTCCTTGCAATAGTTTTGCGATATAAAGATGGTGATATTAGAGTCATGCTAGTGGGTAGTTGTGGATTGTAGAAATACTTGTGTTGAAGTTTGTGATTCCCGTAGCATGCACGTATGGTGAACCGTTATGTAACGAAGTTGGAGCATGAGGTATTTATTGATTGTCTTCCTTATGAGTGGTGGTCGGGGACGAGCGATGGTCTTTTCCTACCAATCTATCCCCCTAGGAGCATGCATGTAGTACTTTGTTTCGATGACTAATAGATTTTTGCAATAAGTATGTGAGTTCTTTATGACTAATGTTGAGTCCATGGACTATACACACTCTCACCTTTCCATCATTGCTAGCCTCTTCGGTACCGTGCATTGCCCTTTCTCACCTCGAGAGTTGATGCAAACTTCGCCGGTGCATCCAAACCCGGTGATACGATACGCTCTATCACACATAAGCCTCCTTATATCTTCCTCAAAACAGCCACCATACCTACCTATTATGGCATTTCCATAGCCATTCCGAGATATATTGCCATGCAACTTCCATCATCATCATATACATGACTTGAGCATTTATTGTGATATTGCTTTGCATGATCGTAAGATAGCTAGCATGATGTTTTCATGGCTTGTCCTTTTTTTGATGTCATTGCTATGCTAGATCATTGCACATCCCGGTACACCACCGGAGGCATTCATATAAAGTCATATCTTTGTTGAGTTGTAAGTAAATAAATGTGTGATGATCATCATTATTAGAACATTGTCCCATGTGAGGTTATCAAAATAGAAGTGGCCAAAGAAGCCCCAAAAAAAGAAAGAGAGGCCAAAGAAGCCTAAAAAAATAAAAAAATGAGAAAAAAATGAGAGAAAAGGGAGAAGGGACAATGTTACTATCCTTTTACCACACTTGTGCTTCAGAGTAGCACCATGTTCTTCATATAGAGAGTCTCTTGAGTTATCACTTTCATATACTAGTGGGAATTTTCATTATAGAACTTGGCTTGTATATTCCAACAATGGGCTTCCTCAAATGTCCTAGGTCTTCATGAGCAAGCAAATTGGATGCACACCCACTTAGTTTTAGTTTGAGCTTTCATACACTTATAGCTCTAGTGCATCTGTTGCATGGCAATCCCTACTCCTCGCATTGACATCAATTGATGGGCATCTCCATAGCCCGTTGATTAGCCGCGTCGATGTGAGACTTTCTTCCTTTTTGTCTTCTCCACACAACCTCCACCATCATATTCTATTCCACCTATAGTGCTATGTCCATGGCTCACGCTCATGTATTGCGTGAAAGTTGAAAAGGTTTGAGAACATCAAAAGTATGAAACAATTGCTTGGCTTGTCATCGGGCTTCTGCATGATTTGAATATTTTGTGTGGTGAGGATGGAGCATAGCCACACCATATGATTTTATAGGGATAACTTTCTTTGGCCAGGTTATTTTGTAGCGACCCGACCTCAGATGGTCAAGTCTCTGTGCTTAAGTGTCATCCCTGGATCGGTATGCTGACCCCCACAGTACTCGAGGATTTAAAACAGAGGTAAATCACATGTATAAAGTAACGTAAATACTATTACCTCAATCCAAATAGCGGAAGTAACAACAAGATTGTGGATCCCCTTCAACACCAACGGCAAAGTTGAGTGTAGAAATTGTAACCGTAGCGTATCACTTACTCGTCGTAAGATTCTTGCAACATGAGACGTTGCAGCCACAAAGGGTCAGTACATTGAATGTACTGGCAAATTCACACCATAGGATAATGATGAATAATAGCTATCACTACATGCATATTTGGCTGGTGGAAAAGCTCTATGGTTATACTGTTTTTGCGAAAAGCCAATTTTTCCCTACCGCAAAGGAATATATTTTATTTAACTACAAAGTTTGGTGAAAACATTGAGAAGGTTCCTCCAACTCAATCCCAAATTAACATCAATAACCCAACAAATTATTTAAGTAATGTGATGAGATCAACATGATAATTCAAGAACCAGATACTTAAGATGTCCATAACCAGGGACACGGCTAACCATGATTAGTTTGTACACTCTGCAGAGGTTTGCGCACTTTTCCCCACAAGACTCAAATACATCCATGGTCGGAGATTCGAGACACAGTCTTTCCGAAGCATTAACTCTCTACTCTGGGTAGACAGTACCACCTACAACCCACTACATCTGCTAGTCTACCTCTTCAAGAGCTCACGCAACTTACTCAACTATGCCAGAGCCCATAATGGCTTGTGGCTGCACACGGAAGTTTCTGGCATGAATAATCTTATGATCCCTTTGAGCCTGGGTGGCATTCCATAGGGTGATCACACGGGTCCTCCGGGATCCCCTTGGGCAAGCACTGGGTTCTCCAGGTGCCCGGGCAAACCACTGGGTACTCCAGGGTGCCCCACCCAATCCACCCTGATGTGTATTAAAGTTGCCACCTTAAGTTAACCATTAATGATAACTCTCACATCTTTCATGAATACACTCAACCAATCCACGTCTACGAGCATAGCATAGCAGTATAAGCATAACGTAGTAGCTCCCAGGGGTTGAATGCAAGACAATAGGTTCCTACCTCATCAACTACTTCCCAATACCCACATGTTATCAATCCTACTCATGCAATGTTTGAGGGTTGAAACTAATGCATAAAAACTGGGTATGAAAGGGATATGATCAAAGTGTGAACTTGCCTTGTACAGTTAGTGAAGATGATTCACACTCATAACTCCTGATAGTTCTATTCGTCACACTCCGTTCAATCTATCAAGAGCAAGCAATAGTAACCACACATAAGCAATCACTCAAAAGATCAGAAAGGTCGAAGAAGACAATTCGGAAAGCTTCAAAACCAAGCAAATCACTCTTGCAACATAAAACAATTTCTAACAGTTCCAAAATTATGTGAATTTGGCCTTATCAGAAGGTTTAGGTCAAGAGCTTCAATTTGCAAAAAGAATCAACTAAATCGGAGTTGTAACACTCATGTTATGAACAAAAGAAGTTTCTAATTCAAATCTGATCTAATTCAAATTTTAAAATTTCAAAAACATGTTTAAGTTGTTTTACTGGATAGAGGAGCTCATGACAAAGAAGTGGGCATTGGTTTCATCGAATTTGGATACACGGTGTGAAAGTTATGATCGTTTGAAACAGAGGGACTAATCTATAAAAAAACACTACAGATAGGTCCCTCGCAGAAATCTAAAATAAAAGAAAAAGACTAAATAGAGAACGTTCCTTACCGATCGCTAACGAACGAAAGCTGTTTGCTAAAGAAGATAAATTAGTGAACGTTTACTAATTATTCTAACTAAAGAAACAAAACCAATCGGTTTTAAAAGAAAAGCCGAACCGAAAATAAGCCGAAAGAAACCGGCGGTTCGCGGCGGTTACTGGCGGTTTTCGCGGTTCGTCAACGGCGGCGGAGTCCGGTGGCGACGGGGCGAACGGCGGCAGCTCCTGGCGCGGCTGCGGGCGGCGGAGATGGCGGCGAGGCTCAAGCGGCGGCGGCGGATGTACGGGGCGACGGCGGCGGTGGCTGCAGCGCGGAGCGGCGTCAGCGGTGGGAGGCGGCGGTTGTGGCAGCGGCGAAGTGTGGCGACAGCGCGATGCGGCGTGGGGCGCGGCTGCGAGAAGCGAGGAGGAGGGGAGGGCGGCGGCTTTATAGAAGGGGAGGGCGGCTCCGAGGTAGCGTGGGGAAGGGGCAGAGGCGGAGGCCGGAGGCAGCACGGCCTCCCATGGCGGCGCGGCGGCGTGCCCGAGCGGGACTCCCGCTCGGGGAGGAGAGGGGCGGCGCTCTGGGCTGGGTCGCGGTCGGGCCTTAGGCCGGCCCAGTCGACGGCGGGGAAAGAAAGTTTTTTTAAACACAGTCAATAAAATAATAAAACAAAAGAAACATAAAATATTATATAGACATATAATATATCGAAATTTTCAGAAAAATATTTTCTACAAAGTGAACATTATTCTAGAGTCAAATAAAGTCCAAAAAAATTCAAATAAATCAAAGAGTGCTACTGGTGCAATAAAACCTAGTAAAAATCATTTTAAAAAATACCAAAATGATTTCAAATTTATTTATCTCCAATTTTCTGAGGGAATCATTTTACCCTATTTTCCTTATATTTTATTTTTGGAGAAAAATAATTTGAATAAAACCCAAATAACTCCGAATTGAAAATAACTTCAAGGGGACTTTGAATTTAATTCTTTTAAAACTTCCAACTCATATTTCATATGTTTTGAACAAGTCATTTGATCTTCTCTCATGAAAATCATTGAGTTGCTTAAAGTTTCTGAATTTGAAATATTTTCAAATAAAATTCAAATATTTTCAAATACCCTTTTCATTTAATTAAATGGAAGAAGTCATGTCATCTTCTCTCTAGGGTTTTATATTTGAAAAAGAATTTGAATTCATGGAGATCAGAAAAGCAAAGTGAAAGTTTTGGGAAAGTCATTTTATTCCCTCTCATTTAACTTTCAAAAGTTTCAAATTCACTCACTTTTAGTCAATCAATCACACAACAATCAAACAATCAATCAAATCTATCTATTTCATATAAGATTCCAAAATTTAGAATTTTGGGATGTTACGAACCTACCACCCTTAAAATGAATCTCGTCCTCGAGATTCAGAGAGGCTAGCAAGAAGTAGGTTAGGGTTTGGGGTCCTCTCAAAATCCATTGATCATCACAGGGGGTCTGGGGTGCTACCACCCTTAGAAGCATGGTTACGGTTCCATTAAAACTCATATACTCCATCCTTATTGTTGACGGTGTCGATCTTCTCAGATCTTCAGGATAATTCCTTCTCTGGGCTCTTCCGGTAGTGGCATAACCTTTACCGCAATTCTTCTGTCCTTTCATCTTGATAAGGTTCTTCTGTGAGTGGGTCTTCTGAGCTGACGGGTCTGGCGCCAATACTAAGCAACTAACGATATCTCATGGTTGTCATCAATTTATGGTTTCTCCTGCAGGAAATGGGTCTGGGTTGAACCTCAGCGTATATCCTACGGTTGGCAACAGCTGCCTTGTACAAGGGGAAAAATTGTCATACCATTCTAAAGTTTAAACAAGGCTTAAATCATCGTCTCTCTGCTATAGGTAAGTCACTCAGATTTACCATCCCGTATAGCAAGGCGAATAATAAGAGTAAGTCGGTATGGTGATCAATCCATCCCGCACCCAAATCATTACCTTGTATATGGTTTAGCGAATCTCACATTCTAACACTCGGTCATCCTCACAAGCATTGCAGAATTCCTCTTGTCGACGAACCAAGTTCGGAAAAAATCCATTGATTCTGCAAGCCAAACAAACATCTATCGTTTCTTCACAACTATCAGGTTTTGCGTACTCCTATAAGATCGTCTGTTGATAAAGTCGTAACTTCTTCCAGGGTTTTTCCTTCAGCAAGAGTGTGCTTGCTTCTTGGCAGGTCCTGGGCCTGTGGGTTACGGCCCATCTCATCACTTGTAATCCTTGAACTCATCATCGGGGCAACTGATCATTATTCCAACATCCAGCTTCCTAGCATTCCTAAATCCATCCAATTGTACTGTCTCCCTTCCTTCTATTTGTACCAAACTAAGACGTGATTAATCAAACTCATCATGGAGTTACAATTGTTCCATATTACCAACATTATACCTCCTTTATATCCAATTGTACTTTATCCCTTCATACTCTTGGGGTATCCCACATATCGAGACAATACTCATACTTATTTTGTTCGAAGTCCACTCCGTGGAATATCTTTATCCTTTCCAGGGGTCAAATCTCCTCACAGGGTACTATCACCCTTAAAATGCATCCAACTCTTCCATAGACCATATTTCTCATATCCTCGAAAATTGTCAAAATCTTCCTTCATAGAGTCACTGCTCATAAAATCCAAATCAGTACCAATGGTGCTAACTTTATTGATTCTTGAATTACTTCAATCTCTTGCATTTCCATTACATGCCTCAACTCAACACCTCAATACAAAAGAGTTGTTCCCACTACTTCTACTACTACTACTACATTACTTCTCACAAACACAACTAATTATCACAAGTCTCCTCCTTGGGACAATCCCTAGCAAAGTGCCCTGCTTCATTACAGCGAAAACATAATACTTCCGACAAGTCTCGTGGTTTCCTTATGACTACATAGCCTCCTTGGGTCCTCGGCTTCCATTTTGGGCAACTGCTGAAGTAGTGCCCTGATTCCTTGCACCTGAAACAGGTGATATGACTCAGGTCCTTCCTGGAATCCAATCTATTTCTCTTCCTGGACTTTTCTGTTCCAATTAGGGCTTCTATTTCCCGTGGGCCATACTCTACTTCCTTTGTCGGGAATTCTACTAGATTCCCATTCAGACAATCCTGTGAGATGTGTCCTTCTTCTCCACATGAATAGCACGACTTGGTGCA
Organism: Triticum aestivum; assembly: GCF_018294505.1. Lineage (NCBI taxonomy): Eukaryota > Viridiplantae > Streptophyta > Magnoliopsida > Poales > Poaceae > Triticum > Triticum aestivum. The sequence continues at coordinate 173,308,770 of NC_057811.1, forward strand.
GGGTTTAATTGGGTCCTCTTTGCGTGTGTCCTCCACCTCTTCCTTCATCACAGGTTCTTCTAAAATTTCCATGAGGGCTCCTTTCATTGCTTCTTTCTTTTGCTGGATGGTTCTTTGTACCATGGGGTAAATGTGACACTGAGCAGGGTAGTGGGTAGTCCCTTCACACAAGAAACAAGTAATCTGTCTAGTTGGGCATTCTTCAGCTGGGTGACTTTCTTCACAATGTGGGCATTCACCCTTGTGTTCTTTATGGTTGTGTCCTATTTCTCCACAAAGCTTGCATGCACAGGGTTTCTTCTTATCATTTCTATAATGCTTCAATTTCTAGGACACAAACCGAGACTTTAGCAAAGTCGACTTAAATTCTTCCCAAGTGGTTACTCCTTGCCATCCATTGATGGTTTGTTACATCCTGCACCTAGTAGCAGCACCTCTTTCAAAGCACCGAAGAGCATGCTGGGTCATATCCTTTCCGACTATAGGGTTATTCTTCATGTGATCCTCCATGTTCTGAATCTATCGGTCCGTCTCCAATTGACTCATCGGTCCAGAAAATACAAGATCATCTCCATTCGTCCTCTATTGGGTCCAAGGGTTTTGGGGGTGGGATAAGAGAGATAGAGAGGGATACACACAATGCAATCAAAAGTTTTGAAAAGACCGATTTTGTTTTGTGGCTGTCGGAAAAACATCAAACAAATGACAGCTCACAATCGTCGCCTCTAACGTAGGTATATAACAGGGGTTGGTCTTCTAAAGGTCAATAAATCTTCAAAGTCGCCAACTCTTCAAGTCTTGTTCATGTCTCCGATGGCTTATTCCGATCGTGCTTGTCCTTCTCAAGTTCTTTTGCCATATCATCTCTATTGACGCGAACTCTCTCGTGAAGTCCTTTAATATTTACTGGAGTTGCGTTCCAAACTTCTGGGTTTCAACATCCTTGGCATAAACCATGGTCCTACTATTCTCCAGTTCCTGACGAATCTCCGGTATCTCGAGGTTTTGCTCCTCCAGCTTGGCTACTATCAGCTTCTGGGTCCTGAGTTCTTTACGAACTGCTTCCTTATATACGGCTTCCTAAAGGTCCACCCTAAACTTCTTGATACTCCAGATCCTGGCGATACACCAGCTAAGGTTAAAACTGCATCCTTTGCTGATAGATGCCCCATCAGCCTTCTACCATCCAATCATTCTGAAGAAATGCATGTTTAACTCAGCATGGTGACCATAGCATCAGCGGGCGATGACATCATGGATAACCGTGTCTATGCCCATGTTACTGCCATGAGCTTTCATTCCATACTTGATATCTCCTGTCTTAGGGTTTTCTGGACAAAACTTTGAGTTCTAATGCTCCATGTTCCGGTCTTTTTCTGATACACCTTGATCTCGGGTATTGACAGCTTCCATAGTCTGCCAAGTTCCATAAGGGTAGCCTTCCTAGGTCATACAAATCCGGAAATTCTTCAGAGCCTTCAAATTCCCCTAGTCTTCGGAGCCTTCAACCATTGTAGTTTCCATTCTTATAATGCACGGTAAAATCCTCTTCTTTCCGAAGTGGTCTTAGTTGTCCGATGTCTTGTACTTCTTGGAGTGGACTCATCAGTTGAATCTTCGAGTGCTCAAATGGGGAAAGGGGTATAGTCTCACTAAAAGGCAATATTTGAATAAGCTCAGAAGAGAAGAGAGGTAAAAGATCTTTTGAAAATGAAGTTGTAGAGAAATTTTTTCCTATGGCTTGCCGGTTTCTAGGGTCACGTCCTACAGTCAACATGTGCTCTGATACCATCTTGTAGCGACCCAACCTCAAACGGTCAAGGCTCTGTGCTTGAGTGTCATCCCTGGATTGGTATGCTGACACACACAGTACTCGAGGATTTATAACAGAGGTAAATCACATGTATAAAGTAACGTAAATACTATTACCTCAATCCAAATAGCGGAAGTAACAACAAGATTGTGGATCCCCTTCAACACCAACGGCAAAGTTGAGTGTAGAAATTGTAACCGTAGCGTATCACTTACTCGTCGTAAGATTCTTGCAACATGAGACGTTGCAGCCACAAAGGGTCAGTACATTGAATGTACTGGCAAATTCACACCATAGGATAATGATGAATAATAGCTATCACTACATGCATATTTGGCTGGTGGAAAAGCTCTATGGTTATACTGTTTTTGCGAAAAGCCAATTTTTCCCTACCGCAAAGGAATATATTTTATTTAACTACAAAGTTTGGTGAAAACATTGAGAAGGTTCCTCCAACTCAATCCCAAATTAACATCAATAACCCAACAAATTATTTAAGTAATGTGATGAGATCAACATGATAATTCAAGAACCAGATACTTAAGATGTCCATAACCAGGGACACGGCTAACCATGATTAGTTTGTACACTCTGCAGAGGTTTGCACACTTTTCCCCACAAGACTCGAATACATCCATGGTCGGAGATTCGAGACACAGTCTTTCTGAAGCATTAACTCTCTACTCTAGGTAGACAGTACCACCTACAAACCACTACATCTGCTAGTCTACCTCTTCAAGAGCTCACGCAACTTACTCAACTATGCCAGAGCCCATAATGGCTTGTGGCTGCACACGGAAGTTTCTAGCATGAATAATCTTATGATCCCTTTGAGCCTGGGTGGCATTCCATAGGGTGATCACACGGGTCCTCCGGGATCCCCTTGGGCAAGCACTGGGTTCTCCAGGTGCCCGTGCAAACCACTGGGTACTCCAGGGTGCCCCAACCAATCCACCCTGATGTGTATTAAAGTTGCCACCTTAAGTTAACCATTAATGATAACTCTCACATCTTTCATGAATACACTCAACCAATCCACGTCTACGAGCATAGCATAGCAGTATAAGCATAACGTAGTAGCTCCCAGGGGTTGAATGCAAGACAATAGGTTCCTACCTCATCAACTACTTCCCAATACCCACATGTTATCAATCCTACTCATGCAATGTTTGAGGGTTGAAACTAATGCATAAAAACTGGGTATGAAAGGGATATGATCAAAGTGTGAACTTGCCTTGTACAATTGATGAATATGACTCACACTCATAACTCCTGATAGTTCTATTCGCCACACTCCGTTCAATCTATCAAGAGCAAGCAATAGTAACCACACATAAGCAATCACTCAAAAGATCAGAAAGATCGAAGAAGACAATTCGGAAAGCTTCAAAACCAAGCAAATCACTCTTGCAACATAAAACAATTTCTAACAGTTCCAAAATTATGTGAATTTGGCCTTATCAGAAAGTTTAGGTCAAGAGCTTCAATTTGCAAAAAGAATCAACTAAATCGGAGTTGTAACACTCAAGTTATGAACAAAAGAAGTTTCTAATTCAAATATGATCTAATTCATATTTTAAAATTTCAAAAACATGTTTAAGTTGTTTTACTGGATAGAGGAGCTCATGACAAAGAAGTGGGCATTGGTTTCATCGAATTTGGATAAACGGTGTGAATGTTATGATCGTTTGAAACAGAGGGACTAATCTATAAAAAAACACTACGGATAGGTCCCTCGCAGAAATCTAAAATAAAAGAAAAAGACTAAATAGTGAACGTTCGTTACCGATCACTAATGAACGAAAACTGTTTGCTAAAGAAGATAAACTAGTGAACGTTTACTAATTATCCTAACTAAAGAAACAAAACCGATCGGTTTTAAAAGAAAAGCCGAACCGAAAATAAGCCGAAAGAAACCGACGGTTCGCGGCGGTTACCGGCGGTTTTCGCGGTTCGTCAACGGCGGCGGAGTCCAGTGGCGACGGGGCGAACGGCGGCGGCTTCGGGCGCGGGTGCAGGCGGCAGAGATGGCGGCGAGGCGGTGGCGGCGGATGTACGGGGCGATGGCGACGGTGGCTGCAGCGCGGAGCGGCGTCAGCGATGGGAAGCGGCGGTTGCGGCAGCGGCAAAGTCTGGCGACGGCGGAAGATGCGGCGTGGGGCGCGGCTGCGAGAAGCGAGGAGGAGAGGAGGGCGGCGGCTTTATAGAAGGGGAGGGCGGCTCCGAGGTAGCGTGGGGAAGGGGCAGAGGCGGAGGCCGGAGGCGGCATGGCCTCCCATGGCGGCGCGGCGGCGTGCCCGAGCGGGACTCCCGCTCGGGAGGAGAGGGGCGGCGCTCTGTACTGGGCCGCGGTCGGGCCTTAGGCCGGCCCAGTCGACGGCGGGGAAAGAAAGTTTTTTTCAAACACAGTCAACAAAATAATAAAACAAAACAAACATAAAATATTATATAGACATATAATATATCAAAATTTTCAGAAAAATATTTTCTACAAAGTGAACATTATTCTAGAGTCAAATAAAGTCCAAAAAAATTCAAATAAATCAAAGAGTGCTACTGGTGCAATAAAACCCAGTAAAAATCATTTTAAAAATACCAAAATGATTTCAAATTTATTTGTCTCCAATTTTCTGATGTAGGGAATCATTTTACCCTATTTTCCTTATATTTTATTTTTGGAGAAAAATAATTTGAATAAAACCCAAATAACTCCGAATTGAAAATAATTTCATGGGGTCTTTGAATTTAATTCTTTTAAAACTTCCAACTCATATTTCATATGTTTTGAAGAAGTCATTTTATCTTCTCTCATGAAAATCATTGAGTTGCTTAAAGTTTCTGAATTTGAAATATTTTCAAATAAAATTCAAATATTTTCAAATACCCTTTTCATTTAATTAAATGGAAGAAGTCATGTCATCTGCTCTCTAGGGTTTTATATTTGAAAAAGAATTTGAATTCATGGACATTAGAAAGCAAAGTGAAAGTTTTGGGAAAGTCATTTTATTCCCTCTCATTTAACTTTCAAAAGTTTCAAATTCACTCACTTTCAGTTAATCAATCACACAACAATCAAACAATCAATCAAATCTATCTATTTCATATAACATTCCAAAATTTAGAATTTTGGGATGTTACATATTTTGAAAAGACATGATTGCTTTATTAGTATGCTTGAAGTATTATTGTCTTAATGTCAAATGATAGACTATTGCTTTGAATCACTCATGTCTTAACATTCATGCCATGATTAGATTACATTATCAAGATTATGCTAGGTAGCATTCCACGTCAAAAATTATCTTTTTTATCATTTACCTACTCGAGGACGAGCAGGAATTAAGCTTGGGGATGCTGATATGTCTCCGTCGTATCTATAATTTTTCATTGTTCCATGCCAATATTCTACAAGTTTCATATACTTTTGGCAACTTTTTATACTATTTTTGGGACTAACATATTGATCCAGTGCCCAGTGCCAGTTCCTATTTGTTGCATGTTTTTTGTTTCGCAGAAAATCCATATCAAACGGAGTCCAAACAGGATAAAAACTGACGGAGAATTTTTTTGGAATATATGTGAATTATGGGAAGTGGAATCAACGCGAGATGATGCCCGAGGGGGCCACGAGGCAGGGGGCGCGCCCCTGACCCTCGTGGACACCCCGTAAGGCGGTTGTTGCCCTTCTTTCGCCGCAAGAAAGCCAATATCCAGATAAAAATCGTGTTCAAATTTCAATCCAATCGGAGTTATGGATCTCCGGGAATATAAGAAACGGTGAAAGGCCAGATCAGGAACGTAGAAACAGAAAGAGACAGAGAGACAGATCCAATCTCGGAGGGGCTCTCGCCCCTCCCACGCCATGGAGACCATGGACCAGAGGGGAAACCCTTCTCCCATCTAGGGAGAAGGTCAAGGAAGAAGAAGGAGGGGGCTCTCTCCCCCTCGCTTCCGGTGGCACCGGAGTGCCGCCGGGGCCATCATTATCACCGCAATCTACACCAACAACTTCACCGCCGTCATCACCCAATCTAACCCCTCTATGCAGCGGTGTAACCCCTCTTTTACCCGCTGTAATCTCTACTTAAACATGGTGCTCAACACTATATATTATTTCCCAATGATGTATGGCTATCCTATGATGTTTGAGTAGATCCGTTTTGTCCTATGGGTTAATTGATGATCGTGATTGGTTTGAGTTGCATGTTTTATTATTGGTGCCGTCCTATGGTGCTCTCCGTGTTGCACAAGCGTGAGGGATCACCGCTGTAGGGTTTGCAATATGTTAATGGTTTGCTTATTGTCTGTGTTGCGTGAGTGACTGAAACACAAACACGGATAAGTGGGTCATGGTGTATGTGAATAAAGAGGACTTGATACTTTAATGCTATGGTTGGGTTTTACCTTAATGATCTTTAGTAGTTGCAGATGCTTTCTAGAGTTCCAATCATAAGTGCATATGATCCAAGAAGAGAAAGTATGTTAGCTTATGCCTCTCCCTCAAATAAAATTGCAATAATGATTACCGGTCTAGTTATCGATTGCCTAGAGACAAATAACTTTCTCGTGACAAAAAGCTCTCTACTAAAACTAATTTAGTTGTATCTTTATCTAAACGGCCCCTAATTGTTATTTACGTGCTCTTTATATTCTTCCAAACCTATCCAAAACACCTACAAAGTACTTCTAGTTTCATACTTGTTCTAGGTAAAGCGAACGTTAAGTGTGCGTAGAATTGTATCGGTGGTCGATAGAACTTGAGGGAATATTTGTTCTACCTTTAGCTCCTCGTTGGGTTCGACACTCTTACTTATCGAAAGAGGCTACAATTGATCCCCTATACTTGTGGGTTATCAGAAGACATACACAAACAGTTAGATCAACACAGTGAATCATGTGAAACAAGATGGAAAGAAAAAAGAACGAAGCACTTGGGCGGCCAATGCTTACCAAGAAGGTGGACATGCCGGTTTTTGTAAGGACTTTGGTATATGAAGTACGAGCTGCAGCCCAGTTTGTTGCTGGTGCAACTGCTGGTTCCATTGCCGCTGCACGGGCCGGAGCAGATGCAAGTGCAAGTGTTGGTGCAGGTGTCGAAGCCGTTGCTGGTGCCCATGCCGGTGCGACTGGTAGTGCCGCTGCGGCTGCCGGAGATGGTGCTCCTTGTAGAGCTGGTGCCGGTATCGGAGCAGGTCCCGGTGTCGATGCCCGATCCTCCGGTAGATCAGCCTGATCCGCTAACGCGATCGGTGCCCAATCCTAAGCTAGATCAGTCTGAGCTGCTGCCGCTGTCAGTGCAAGAGCAACTGCCGGTGCTCGATCCATTGCTGAAGGTTGTACCTATGTGCGAGACAGCAGCGATCGTGTCTGATCAGCTTTCTAACTTGACTAGGCGCCGTGACCGTGATCCGGTCTTTTTCTTCCTTTCTTTTAAATGCGAGAAGGACTAATTGTTGCGTGTTTGTTAAACCAAACTGTAGTTCATCATAGGGATTCAGCTTGTACTCAAACAACAGACTAATCCAATTTTTTCCAGTAATATAAGTGATGGACAGTGCCTTCGTTACTGACACGACATAATAAGTGAAACCTGCAAAAATATCCATCGTAGAGCAAACCAAACGGTTTATTCTGTGATGAATGTCACATGGCAAAACCTGCATCGTAAAATTGCAGCAAAAGAAAGAAAACATGACATTAAATCAATAAGATCTAGACAGTAAATCAATAAGATTTACTTGATGTAACACGAGTGAATCCTTACTAGGAAATCACTATGTTGAAGTACTAAACAGAAGATTGGTCGTCCAACTACGCGTGGCATGCAGGGCCCCCGCCTACTCCCACAAGCAGGACAGTCCAAAGGTCGTGACAAATCATATGGACCGAACATCCATGGGACTGGAAATCATGGTGGGTGCGATAAACCCTGCAATGCATACAGATATTGGAGTGTAACCATAATTGATAAACCGTCCTCACAAAAAAGATGATCTGGATACTTGAAAATATACAGACTAAATTGAGTGGACAGACATTAACATAGACTGTTCTCATGACTCACCACACACCACAAGCGGCAGTACTAAACAATACACGGTTCAGAAACACAAATCAAGTACTGAACAATAGTACGTACTACAGACAAGCAAAGTTGCACTAATTAAACTCTGCAGACTATTTCTTGCCACCGACCTACGGGATGAACCCCGCATAACTGACTAGGCCATGGACTTCGTGAGAGATGTCTACCGGCACCATCACCCTCTCCTCAACTTTGGAGAACCTAGCAGAGTGGTCTTTCCACTCATAAACATGACGATGAAGACAGGCCGCATCAGATTTGTCGGGAAGCTTTACAAGAACCACACCCTTCATAATCGAAGGCACAACCAGGAAATTGTTGTGGTCAAGTACAGCATCGAGAACACGCCTATCAACAATGCTACATGAAAACACTAGTTCAGGACACGTGGCGACAAGGACACAACAGCTGGATAGTTTAGCAGTAGAACTCATCCTCAGGTCTTCCAATTCACACGGCATGACTTTGAGAACTTCATCTCCACCGTAGACTTGGTTCTAATTCAAACAGAAACCAAATATTTTATTACTACCTCCGTTCAGAAATATAAGATGATTCTCGATATTTTACTCCATATATGACTACATATACGCACAGAAATGAGTGAACAAAGACACTAGAACATGTCTTCAAAGGCATGAGAGCAGAGGGATTACTTCCAATATCCATAACACAAGTTATTGATGCAAATATACCTGCTTCAAAGGTAGCATTGATGTTCATAAAGTAGTTGAAAGTAATCTATAAGAAATCAGTGTCAACCTCTCGCATGTTTTGGTCAAAACAGGAATTTAGAACCGCCATTTGGCACACAAAAATCACATGCAAGATCACCCAAATAGTGGTACTACTAGTACTAGTACTGAGTGTTAGATGAAAAAACACGATCAAGATCGAGAAAAAGATCGTCAAGAAGAGATATTACCTGGACTTGCTTAATGAGGGATCCCGGAGAGGGCGGCTTGGACAGGGCGATGGCTTTGAGCTTGTCTGCGGTAGTCTCGGCGGGGTGCTTATGCTTCTTCGTACCATGAGCCTCGACGGTTTTTGCCAGAGCCATAGACATCACTTCGGCTGGTGCTCCAGCGTCCATCAAGAAACTGTCAAATAGAAATAAAAGAAAAGAAACCATAATCACAAACCCAAAAGAAGAATAGAGAGGGAGTCATAGGACCAATCTCAGGGTTGCAAGACCGGGCCTTGGCCAGAATCAACACCATTGATGCGCTCACCTTTCCTTCTTTGGGAGAGAAGAACAATGGCAGAAGCAGGTCGGGGTTTTCTTGAAGAAATGAGGAACAAGATGAGGGAGAAGCGAGGGTTGGGTAGAGAGGAAGCTGAGAGAGAAGAGTGAAATGATGGTTGCTTCGTCCATCCAACTTACTGCTGGAAAGGAGGGGGTTTTGTGATTTGACGGCTCATTGGGCATTACTGCGACGCTTTGATCGGGGAAGTCTACCGTGCAGTTGGGCACTCTACTACGGAGTAATTTAGTGCATGACCCTGATGATGGCTGTCCCACACATCGGCGAAAGTGAGTAGCAAAGTTCCCGACGACCGTCGAGGAGGATGCGCATGGTAGAGGGAGTCCACTATTTTTTCTGAAGAAAAAAAATGATCACAGCAAGCGTTTCCACTCTTACGACGGAGGAGTGCGAAACACAGTAGCCACTTGAACATACACAGTGCTCCTACTACTAGGCATGTGCAGTGGTTCATACGTCAGTACTACGTAATCTTGTTGCTAGTGTAGGAGTAAGATATGACGATAACAAATGATGTTGTGCGCATGTCAACTATATGAACAGTAATGTAACTATATTGAGATGAGAATGCAACCAAACACACCAACACGCTTTGTGCTACAGTGACTGATCTGCACCGTCTGATTTTGATCCAACGGTCATGTTGCACCGAGACATGGACATGCCCATGCCCATGCAGAGGACGCCTAAACACCACCGAAGTCCCTCTGCTTCTCGAGGCGCACGACGTTGGTGATGCAGGGTGCAACGGCCCGCAGAGCCCGCTCCCGGTCGACAGGAGCCAGCTCGTCAAAGACGGCTTCCAATGGCACGAATGGATTCCAGTGACGGAGCCCTGAGAGGGATTCGCCCGGCAACGGCGACGGCAACCCACAACCCCTCCTTGTCCAGCTCCGCCCCCACCATTGCGCGGAGACGGCTCAGCTCCTCGGAGATATAGGTGAAGAAGGAGACCAGGTCAGGAAGCCGTAGCTCATTGAAGTCGACGGGGTGGTTGAACGTGTTTAGCCCGACTGTCGGCATGGTCACGCTGACACGACGGTAGGCATCGCGCAGCCGCAACACGTGCGTGGCAACTTGGTCCACCAAGTGGCTGAGGCGATCCTGGACCTCGTCACGATCGGCCCGCTCGCGCTCCAGCCGCCTCCCCTGACGGCCTATCGTATCTCCCGCTTTCTACAGCAACGCCGCGGACGCCTCAAGCATCTTTGTGGTGGACGCCTGCCGCTTTTGAAGCTCCGTGAACTCCCGCACATAACGGAGGAGCATGGCACTCCTCTCCTCCTTGAGCTCACGGAGCTCCACGTCCTTGGCCCTGAGCTCCGCATCCTTGGCCTCGAGCACCTGTGTCAGGCGCCTCACCTCAGACTCCGTGATCTGCTGCGCCGCCAGGGCACCAGGTAAAAGCAATGGGGAGAGGAAGCAAAGGGGGCGAAATGGGTGAAAGGCAATGCAATCTACGGGAAGGCGGAGGGAGCCAGCCGAGGAGCGGGGAATCTTTAGGTTTTCACCATGGGAAAACACCAGTCGAGGACTTCTCACATCAAGGAGCAGTGGGTTTTACAGGCGGAGTCATCATGACTAATTACTGCCGCGCATGCTCCCGTCAATCAAAAAATTAAAAATCCTGCCGTGCCTGCTCCCGTCAATCAAAAAATTAAAAATCCTGCCGTGCCTGCCGCACCCAAAGACTAGAGCAATGCCGCGCTAGATATTTAAATTTACCTACCGGCAAGGAGATAAGAAAAGGGTGAAAAAACAAATCTGACGGCGGCCTAGCTAATCGGGTCGCACTAGCTCAACTAGCTAGCCATCGTGCTTCATTGATGTACTCGGCGGGAAAGGTGATCTTTCGTGATTTGATGACTCCTTTACTTGCTTCGGTGCTACGACCGAGGAGGACCCAGAAAACGCGCAGTAGGGCGTCCCACGTCTCGGCAAGGAAGAATATATGCGTGCACCACCCAGGAGGACCCTGAAACCGCGCGGTAGGGTGTGCCACGTCTCGGCAGAGAGGAAAAATGTGCGTGTTAAAATATATCAGACGTAGTAGTACATATGGTTCGACCTCGGGACCCAGCCAGTCGGTCGAAAACATCCACTAGCCACACAGCTTCATCATGCTAACGTGGCATGGAGGATAGGTGTGGTTAGCTCTGTCTCGACCAACCACAACATCTCTTGTTCTAGGCGATTCTTCTATTTTCGAAGCTATTTTTAGTTATAATAACACCACGGCAAGCTAGAGCCACTCTTCGTGTGTGCCCATGCGTCTAAAGGTTAGACGATGGAGAGGAGAGAGAGAGAGAGAGATCGCAGACCTAGGGCCCACCAGTAAGTGAGTCAACGGTCATGCACGTGTTGACGAGGCACTCCCTCTACTCTACTCAACGTAATACTGTATAAAATCAAGATATGGGATAAATCCAACAACCATTGTTGTTTCAGGCTATCAACTTATACTTTGTAGTCCAGATTGCCAGTTCGAATCTCGTCTTTCAGATTTGTTAGTTTTAGGTCCAAATTTGATCAATGACAAGTGGGACCCCCGTGTGTTGTTCCGATATTTCAGTGTAGGATGGTTTTTTTGAACAAACACTTTGCGCGGTTAGACAAGTAACGGCATGAGTTACACGTATTTTGCAAGTTTACGAACAAAAATGACAACGACATAGAATATCACGTCCACCCCACAGCTTAGATGCTATGGTGATACGACCAAGGTTGTTAGAATTGCGATTTTGAATCAGATCGGAGCTCTGATGGTAGAATCGTAAATCATAGAATCGTCACTACCAGGATCGTAGAAACGTAGATTTTATGAACTAAAATCGTAGAATCAGATGGGTAAGTTTGGATCGTAAAGTCATAGAATTGTATAACAGAATTGCGATTCTAACAACCTTGGATACGAGTTTTTACATCGTTGGAAGTGAGATCTAATGGCTTGGGAGTAGTCTTTGTAATTATGCGTAATTTCCAAACTCTCCAAAGGTTTTTTTGCAAATAAAACATTCAGGCCTCGTGTGTGCCGCTGCATCTTGGATCCAACGACTCCCCATTGCTCATATTAGGTGCTCCCCATAGCTTAATTAGCCGCTATGGTGATACGAGCATCTAGGTCGTATGATCTGTGATCAGTTGGCACATGCGTAGTACTTGTACTTTCTGCACAATTCCCAAACTCTCTCAGTCGTATATTGCAAAAACATTCAAACCTCCTACTGTGGGCCATTAGATCTCCGTGAACTCGTATCACCATAGAATCTACGGTGCGGGAGCACCTCATATTCACCCGTGCGAGAAAACATCAGGTGCTCTCGCAGCTTGGATGCTACGGTGATACGAGCTTCGAGGTCATTTGATCTGAGATCCAATGGCATCTGAGCAGTCTTTGTGCTTGTAAGCAGTGGCCGAACTCTTTGGGGGCTTTTCTGCAAAAAACCATTCAAACCACCGAGGAGTTGTTGGGTCACAAATCCAACGGCTCCGAAGATCTTGTATCACCAAAGCATCTAAGGTGTGGTAGAACATGATATTCTTACATACAGGAGAATATGATGTCCTCCTTCATCTTAGATGCTACGGTGATACGAGCTTCGAGGTCGTTGGATATGGGATCCAAGGGCATCTGAGTAGTTTTTGTACAAATTGTGTGCAATTCTCAAACTCATTAAGGTTTCCTATAAAAATATTAATACATCACGCGAGCTGCTATATCTCAGATCTACAAGCTCCAAGCAACTCGTATCAGCATATAGCATCTAAGGCGTGGGGGTAGATGATATTATCTCGGGGAGGAGGGGGGTGCACAACCAATTGGTGTTTGGGAGGTAGGGTGGGGAAAAATATAATCTAAACAATCCTAAACAGAGCTTCACAAATTTATCTGAGTTCAAGGGGTTAACCCCCGACAATCTACAAAGCTCCGCCTAAACACAACATTTGCATGTACTGTAGTACTAGACTTAATATTCATGTTTCAGTTTCCTGTTCATTTTAAATATTGAATTGAGGACCATGCATGTCTTACATTTTACTCCCTTCGTTCCTAAATATTATTCTTTTTAGAGATTTCAAATGGACTGGCACATACGGATGTATATAGACATATTTTAGAGTGTAGATTCACTCATTTTGCTCCGTATGTTGTCACTTGTTGAAATCTCTAAAAGACTAATATTTAGGAACAGAAGGAGTATTTTTGAATTCGTGTCATACACGCATGGTTTGGAAAAAAAGATGCACTATACTTATTGGATTGTTGTTGTGTTCGTGTGTGTGTGTGGGCATATGCTTGATACCTACAAAGTTTTCTCACCACCATATTGTTCATGTTTTAAATTTGAATTTGCAATGAAAAACTTACTAGGGATACCATGAAATGTGAAATCCACGTTGAGTTCACTATATCACAAACTCACTCTAATTCAAGAACTCGTCATAAATCAATTACCACGTCGAGATTACTATGTACATTCTTGGTTTATGTATGTTAGTTGATATTATTGATCCATATACTCTATAAGTGTTTATATGTTTGTTAGTTATGTACATTCTTGGTTGATTGACTCGGTATTTGAATCTTGATACATCGCTTGTGTACATATCTAAATGGGAGTACACATTATGCTGCGTGTGACATTTGAGTTGGACATAAAGTGTTCGAAATATTCGAATTCACCTTAAACTGGATTCTAGCCTCTGAACTTGAGTATCGGCATTTGTAAATCACATTCATATATGACAGTGGAATACATCTTTGTCGTGCTTTTGAAGATATATAAAAACACATAGAATGATTTATAAAGATTCATATAGGAATACAAAATGGATTCGAATTTAGTTGCCAGGGTAAACGTGGATGCTTATTGTCCCAAAATTCGAAAGAAGCGGCAAAATGTCCACTCCCACGTCGGCTGCCCGCAGCCAAGTGTTTGGGAGATGGAAATTACTGTCTACCCATTACACGGACAATCCATCGGCCCGATTTCCACTGCTTTCAATAGGGGTAGGTTAGTAACTTCAATTAGACATGGCACGACCGCCTCTAAGCCCATTCCGAAACGGTCGGTGCCAAACATTGGCGGTAAAACACATTTGGTTCAAGCTCATCCGAAAGACCTCTGTTTCTCCCTCCATTTCCCCATTCATACACGGTGGGCAGGAAAACAAACTCGAGTCAGCCGAAATCGATGTAGGCAAATATTTTCAATAGGGGCAGGTTTGTAACTTCAATCAGACGTGACACAACCGCCCTACCTGTCAGCCCCGTTCATACACCGTGGGTGCCAACCATGGGCGCCAAAACACCCTCTCCTCGCCCGAAATTTCTCTGGGCAAATATTGGCGAGATGCGAGATTACCGTCCTATCCCCAACTAACGAGACGTCCAAATTTTAAACGGGGGCTAAGTTCGTAACTTTCCCATATTTCAGACAGGCGCGTCCCAAAAACATGGTTCCCCGTACCTCTCCCTCCATTTTCCAATATACACCGTCCGCGCTAGAACACCATCCCCACACCAGCCTCCTCCGTCCGCCACCCCATCCATCGCCGCCGTCCTCCACCCCATCCATCACCACCGTCCTCCACCATGCCGGAGCGCCTACCAAGAACGCGTCGTCCACTGCTAGAGATGGACGTTTCTCATCCACGGCGACGGACGAAGAGCCTTGCCTCGCATCCTCTCGCTTCATCGGCGCCGTCGTCCTCTTTGCCGGGGCCGCTCACACGACCTTCTCTTCCAACGCAACGGGACTTATCCCCCAATGCACCCGTCTACCGTCGCAGATCTGCTTCAACGCTACCGACAGCCATCGCACCCCCAATGCCTACACAGCGCCGCAAGAGAGGCGGTACTTCATATCTCCTCAACTTTTTGATCTCAAGCAGAAAATAGATCGTAACTTGGTTACTCTACTTTCTTTTCAGCTCTTAGAATTTAGTTCTTAGTTCGAAGCAAACAATGGATGCTAAATATCATTTCTCCGGTTTGCAGCTTTAAATTCTGCCATGGCACAGTCATAATACAGTTTAATTGATCATGCTTAGGGTTTAATTGATCATGTTGGTTCCGTGGTGGTTCCTTTAAAAGAAATCGGAGGGGAAACCCTATTTTGCTAAAAAAATGCTTAGGTTTCCCCCTTTTATGATCACTATACGATCAGAATACGTGCTTCATGTCATAATAGCACTGCTCCACCCATCAAGCTAAACAAGCTTAGTTGTTTAAATATGAATGTGATATTATTAAAACAGAGTCGTTTAATTGGTTAGCTAAATGTTCCTAATTTAGTTTCGAAAATGCATGTTCACCGCTCAGGTGTGTATCTCTACAGGGGTGCCCACAGTGGGCCGGCCCACCCTGGGATTTTGGGTCGTCCCAGGCCCCGATTCCCCTCGGTTTAGCTGCGCGCTTCCGATCTCTACTCGGCCCCAGCCGCCTGCCTCGCCGTCGACTTGCCGTCCCCGGACGACATGACTCTAGGAGGAGACGCCGGACTAGCACGAGGTCAGGAGCCGCTCGCCCTACAGCGTCACCGCTGCCCGGGTGCGCCGCCGTGCCTACCTTCCCAGCCCGTTCTGGGCTCAGGCGTGCAGCAGCCACTACGCCAACCCAATTTATCCTGAGATACATCCTCAACACTCAGCACTTCAGCAGCCACTCCTCATCACCCATTTTCTAATTGATTCATTACTCATTAGGTAGGACTGTCATTAGGGTTTGTGTGCTGAGTGCTACCTACACTTAATGGTTCAGATGTATTTCAGTAATCTTTAGTACCTGTAAAGTTCACAGGGTTTCAAAATTCCGGCCCTACACTACAGGAAACAGCTACTTTGCCGTCTGCCATGGCGGACGGCAAAGGCTCGAAAGGCGGACGGCAAAGACCTTTGCCGTCAGCCGCGGACGGCAAAAGGCTCCGGCAAAGAAGGCTACGGTAAACAGCTTCTTTGCCGTCTGCTTCCTGGCGGCGGACGGCAAAGGCTCTTTGCCGTCCGCGGCGGACGGCAAAGAGGGCGGACGGCAATATTTGCGCTGTCAGTCCGTTAAGTGGCTAACGGCAGACCTTTGCCGTCCGCCGCAGACGGCAAAGAGCCTTTGGTCTTTGCCGTCCGCCTTATGATGTCATCTACACGTCACTAGATGCCAGGTTCTTTGCCGTCTGCCACTGATGGCAAAGTGCAGGTTCTTTGCCGTCTGCCAC